>NW_011948417.1:4891162-4936286 GCF_000503995.2 Ceratosolen solmsi marchali
TGGTGGCTGCCGTTCCCTCCTCCTCCTCCTCCGCCGCCCCCTCCTCCTCCTCCTCCTCCTCCTCCTTCTCCTCCTCTCGCGCGCGTTGCTCTCCCGCAAAACCCCAGCGTCCTTTTAGCCTCGCTGCCTCATCTTTACTTAGATCGGCGAGCCGACCACCGCTGACGTACTTCCGTATTCAAGTAGCGAACGCACCCACGGAGAACGGGAATCACCAGGGTTCCTCGAGTCCCAATAGGCTCTAAGGATTTCTTCGCTCCCCGTAACCGGATTAATGTCCTCTCAATATCCCGCGAGTTAATGAAGTGCGCTGTGACATGTTTACTTGGGCAATTGTAGCCTAAACTTGTTGGATCATCCGAAACTCTAAAGCTCTGGAAGCCTATGATTAATGTGCGTTGGATGGTGCCGCGATTCCCATGTGCCTGGGCGAATGCTTCTGTGGGTAGTTAAGGAGACACGAAAGATGCCGGTAGTCGAAGTACTAGGATCGATAGACTTTTGAACCGGGAGACGGTGGATATCAGCAGGGAATGGTAGAATGTCCAGTGATTAGATGAACGTATAGTTCACGTTGTAATATGGACTGGCAACGATTGTCCAGAAGAGGACTCACTTCCAAGGAATTACACTCAGGTAGGAGATCGTTCATTTCATTTGAGTTGAAATTTAATTTGCGCGTTATGAGGCAAAAACTGCTTGTTTTAATAAATAAATGAAGTGAAATATAGTGTGTCAAGTGCTAGAGGCCGAGTTGGCATTTCTTTTAACTAAATTCAAAGAAATGTTATTAATTTTTGTCGTTAAAAAAAAGTTTCACACATGACAATACATTAGATTGGTATTGATTTAAATCTAGAGAATTTTTTATCTTTTAATTCAAAATTGATTTCCGCTTTAACGATTTATAATTGGTTTCCATAACTATATGATAGAATATAAATGTATTATTAATTGAGTGTAATGGTTCAACAATTTATAAAATTAATTGACAAATTTTTCGAAATCTTAGTTTAATATAGAAACTTGTATATTTCGTAGAAATAAAAATCCTAGATTAGCAGTTATCTGGTACATAATATTATGTGATATTTTGTAGAAAGGTAGTATATTTATTGGTTCAAAAACCTTTTGCATCGAGGAATCATATATCTTTCAGATAGTTGCAATTAATCACTTTGTTAGCAGCCGTATAATAAATTATTCATTAGTCACTCACCAGAGGGTTATTTTTATAAATTATTGAAGCTTTCTTTTTCTTTTTTTTTTTTTTCTCTTTTTGTTTTTGTTTTTTTTTTTTTTTGTTTTTTGTTATTTTTTTTGTTTTTGTTTTGTTTTTTTTTTGTTTTTAATGCTTAATACTATATTATCATAATACTAATGTAAAATTTATAGAAAATAATTATTATTTACTGGTGGACTCCCACAGTATTAAAATTTATTTATCAAGTTGAACGGATATTATAGTTGTATTAGGAACTTTATAACAATGTACTATATACGGATGATATTATGGAATTTATGAACAATAAAATTTTTATTTTATTACACTGTTTTTAAGCAAATGCAGTTAACAATTTCATCAAATATTAATTTGAAGAAAATATTATTATTTCCAAGTATATTTGGAGCAATTATAAATTTTATTTCAATGATATGAATTTTTCGACGCTATTGAAAGTAAAGTAGTGCTTTTATGAAATAAATGTCTTATTAAAAAGCTTTAAATTAACTAGCATTCTAATATCGAATACTGTATGCCATTCGTAATTATATTTCAATGAACATAAACATTACAATAATATCAATTTCATCGAGTTTAATGAGAGTCGCGAACTTTTAATCGACATCACATTAATTTCATATTCATTCAAATAATAATACGTTAATAGAATAATCAAGTCGGCTTTCATTACATTGTGATGTATTCGATACTTCGTATTAATTGTTAAAAGGGTAAAGCGTAAAGCATAGGTACGGGCTATACGCCCACTCATTATTATTATACTTCGCGTGTATGACAGAAATAATTTTCGAAAACTCAAATTGATTGTTTTGTTGTCAGAAACGTTAAATATTGCCTATTTACTAAAAGTCATTACATCTTAAAATAATTATTTTTTTCGTTTAGAAATATGAGCTGCAAAATTATATTCTCTTTGAAACACGAATAATATGGGGGTATTGGATGTATCGGTTGCATAATCAACATATAATGTACTTGTGATTAATTTAAATTATACAATTAGTTTTCAATGTAAATAATTTACATTGGTTAATTACAATTTCTTTCACAATTAAATATTAAATAATAAATAATAAAGTTTTTTTCTTTTTTTTTTTTTTTCTTTTTTTTTTTGAATAAATAGGCATTTTTAACTGCCTTGTTAAATTCTCGAAATACTGCAAAGGTTTAAAATAACTGATTCGCGTCTAAAGTGATTTGAAAGAAAGTCCTCTTATTTCTTCTCTTTGAATATGTAAAAGCTCACTGATAGTCGGCTTTAAAGCTTTCTTGTCGAGCTGGTAATTGATTTAGCTTTCAATTTGGCGAAAGTGCCGTTATTACCAAGTGATTGCCAAAGTATAAAGACGGAAAAGATTATCCTTACCATGTCGTTATTCACAATAAGGCATCATTACGATGAAATAACGCAAAAATCTCATTTACTTTAAACTGGCTTCCTAACCCTTGATTTACCCTTTTTTTACCTTGTATTTTTTTTTTTTTTTTTTATATAATGAAACTCGATTACTCGACCCTTTCTCACCATGGTGAGAATATATGCTTTTAATAGTTAATCGTGAAACGAGCTAGCATTCGCAGTTAAATTGTAAAATAAATTAGTTTTTATTCATTGTAAATTTATAGAACAACGATAGGTAGAATAATAGATGGAATAATATGATAAAGACGGTGAATTTCGCATATTCATCGCCACATATTCATATAGAATTGTCCTTAAATATATATAAGCTCAGAATTCCAATTAAATTAAAGAAAATATATATATAATATAGATTTGATGAAATTAAAGTATTTTGCCAAGGTAAGTACATTAATGATTACACAAGACATAATTCTTTTTAATCGAATAAATCCTTAAGAAGTGGGTCTGTTGTAAAATAAGCATCGATTATGCGATTTAAATTGAACTAAATTAAAGAACAATTGTTTTACGTTATTCTTTATTTTACATTAAAATTTTTATTTCGCAATTGAATATTATAAAAGACAATTATTTACTTTATATTATCTTTATGAGCTTAAGAATTTTTAAAAAGACTGTTTATAAAGTTAAAAGAAATACTAATACAATACTCTAACTTTCTAATATTTTATTGCATAATCTTTTAGGTTATTAATTTTTTTTTGTTTTTTTTTTTTTACTTTTTTTTTTTTATTTTGCATTTATTCAACTTCACGGGACTGAAATTATCAACGATTTAAAAATATTTTCATCTTTTCAATGAATTTAACGAAGAATGAATTTTAATGAAGTATTTAAATTAATTTACTATTGATATTCTATAAAAAAAAAAAAAAAAAACAAAATAAAAAAGTGCGAAAACGAGGTTATCCATGCGAAGTAATTTTTCCTATTACAATTTAAGTACATAAATTTTTTATTTTCACATAAAATCATGCCAAATTAATAATGCAAAATAAGGTTATTATATAACGGATATATTTAACAGATAAATTGTATATCGAAAGCAATTGTACATAAAACCAGCGTCGATTAATCATATCGGTAATTACATCAAAATTTGCTAATCGGTCGGTCACTCAAAGGAACTTATGAAATCCAATGCAGGTATTTAAAAATCGAAAAGCTCATGTAATGGATGACACGCACATGGCTACGTAACAATTTTTTAGAATTGCCTATTTGGTGGGGCATAATTTGATTTTAAATTTCAGAAGGTACAATAAATACGTTTGTTTTTCGCATAAGATAAATCTCGGCATACAATCACCAATATACTCTCAATAGATCAAATAAACCTTCCTCATTGTATGTTAAACGGCGCGAATTCGATACCGAGGAAAGGAAAGAAACAAGCAGAGAGAAAAAAAGAAAGAATGCAATTTCCCTCGCGGCTGCAGCGCAAGTACCGTTGAATAAATCTGCATCCGTTCAATGCGCGATTCAAGTGCATCTGCGCGCATGGATTCCTACTGACGGGCAGTCCTGCCTCTCGACGAGTTATGCTCGTCGATTTGTCTTCCGTCACCCTAGCCACCTACTACAATAAATAAGCCAAGTCCGATGCTCGGGGCTGCGTGTGCACCGCTGCACGCCGAGCTTCGAATTTCCAGCACGCGATACATTTTCCCCGTGACGTGTCTCGTGTGCGCGCAAATTATAGCTCGACGTCGTCAACTAAGATACAAAGTAACGTGCAACGGGAGTGAGCGGCGAACGAACCTGGCCATTAGAGATCCTGCGGGAGAATAAAGCGAACAATACGAGAAATTTACAGTGCTTTGTAGCGATATTGTTGTCAGTTGGACAATGGAATAGTAAGTTAGAAACGCGTCAAATTCAAAATTAATTTCAAATATACTTTTCGATACTTTATACAACGCACCACGACAGAGACCCGTCGAAGTTTTTGCTTAAATAATTGCTTCTTCTCTACCCATTCCCTCAACCCTCTACCGAGTAATAATCAAGTACGATGTTATGGTATTATGTCTTAACGATAATTTAACTATAAATAGCAGTAAAACAATAATTTACAATTATAACATTAATTTTTCTATAAAACAGCCTGAAATTTATTGAGAGCAACATTTGGTTATATTGTTTGATCCTTTATCAAGGACGTAAATCGTTCTGATTGTTAATTTCGCTCGAAAGAGCTACTATATATAATTATTTATTTATTTATTTATTTATTTATTTATTTATCGTCATACATAATGCTATTAAACTGACAATTATTTTATTAAATTAACAAAAGTAAACTATGAATATTCATAATGAAATTGTTTTAAAATTCAAATTATAGATTCAAGTAAAGTAAAAGAAAATACATTTAATAAATGAGAAAACTAAAACAAAATCATATTTAAAGTTAAGAATTAAATTTTTTATTCGAATTACAATTAAACTACATTTAAAGCTCTATTAATCAATTTTACATAAGGCTATTACCGCTGAATACATATTTCAAAAGCACTACCAATACACCTTGAATGCAATTACTCCGCGTGTCACATAATTTCCCATACATATTAAATTATCAATAATTAAACATATTCACGAAATAGTCATTATTCATACGCATACCTATAAAGAAATAATTAAAAATACTAAGTTTCTATTAGAATTGTATGCTTCAAAAGACATATATATATATATATATATATATAATAATAATAATGGATACAATTATTATAATCAAATATTTGTATAAAGTGAAATTGCTAGTATATGCAGCTAACATATTCTTGTAGGATATAATTCAGCATAATTTATAAATAAATCGCTATCATTTCTGCTCTCATTTAACGTCAGTCGTTAGATTCGAATGTAAGTTGGAAAATTAATTATTAAAGGGTAAGAGTACATAATGTTTCTGAAAAGCAATTTAATGACAATCTTCAAAATTAAAACAATTCAAATGAAAATGATAATAAAAAATTCAACTATCATTGAAGATTCGTAGAAATAAAGTAATTATGTTTAATATATACGAGACAACAAGTAACAATATTGCATGAAAAATAGTGTACAATATAAGGAAAATAAGGAATAAATAAAGGAATAAATGAATAAATAAATAAAGGAATAAATAATAAATACAAATAAGGAAAAAATATTTTTTATAAATTTATCCTAAACATTTATTCGATTCTAAATGCCAGCAAATAATAAATAAAATACGCATCTTAAAGTATTGTATTGCTATTAGAAGTTTTTCAACGCTAAGCATGTAGATTCAATAATATTTCTGTATCTTCGCACGATTAGAAATTTTTATCAAAGCGTACGAGATATTTTCTTACAACTCAATACCACGTAACTTCTTAACCGCATTTAACTGCAATTTCATTTAATGCATTTACTCTTTAAAATATATGAAATATAAATGTATTGATCGATTCGGTAATAGAAATTGAGCATACCAATAGAAAGTATAGAAACAACCAAAAGTTTAATTCCAAAAGAGCCAAACACTCTTACATTATTTCAAATATTCCAAAACGTTATAATTGATGATCATTTTTCGTATTATAATAATTTTTGCTCGACACCGTCTAGGCAAAGTTTGCGTACTCAAACGTTCAAGTGGCCTTCATCTCAATATCCTCTTACCGATCCGCAAAAATTAGCCGTATGTAAGCCGCGACGAGTTGAGTGGGGAGGGGAGAGGGGTGAGGGGGATAAGAGACCGAGTTTTTTCTATATTCGTGTGTATTCCAGAAGTTTAAATGCGTGTCATCGCACAACGGCGGTGTTAAAAGACGAGGAACAATCGCTTGAGTTATATTCCGGAAGCGAGTGGCGCTACTTATGCGCACCGGCCCACCCATCGCTGTTGCTCCCGCGCGCACAATGAGCACAAGTGTGGCATTCGGGAAGTCTCAGCGATTGAAAGCCGCGTATTGTGCGACGCCCGCACCCACGTAACGATATTTGATTATTCCTTATGTCGACCCACCCGAAACAGCATCTTTACACGCGGCCTATCGGGACAGTCGAGCTCGACTATCTCCCCGAGGCTGTTGATGGCTAAGCACTTTTGAACCTCGTGCACGCAGCAACTTCTTGCTCTCTTTCCTAATCTCCGCGTCCTCCCTTCGTCCCTCCCTCACTAAGCCAACCCCGTCCCGAGCCCCTCTGCCGCTGCTCCGTCATCGTCAACGCCACTCCACTCTCTCAACTTGTCTATTTAAATTTATCGCATATATTATCGGCTCTTTTGACTTTTCTATTTCATCTCTTTGCTTTATTTTTCGGATACTTAAGCGACTGTCTCTCCATTACCATTGGAATTATTTATATGTATGAATCTCCATGAATTTTAATGACTCTGCAGAAAAATTTATGATGATGATACTTGAATTTTTCATTTACCTATGCTCTGCCCACTGCATTACGCTGCCACGGACATGATTTAGGATTTCTGAGATTTTACATTGCATTTAGGCATGTATATGTTTTTGTATAATAATATTCATAAAATGAACAGTCTAGAGTATTATTATATTATTATTATATTGTGTCAGAGCTGCGCAAAATGGGCTTATGGTGCCACGTCATTATGTCTTATATCCGCATAATTTTTATGACAAAACTTCGGAAAAAAAAAAGAAGAAAAAAACACCTACCATATAAACTCTTTTGATCATTGAAACGTAAATAAGATGTTTTTTTCTTCTTCGCCTAGGCATTACAAGTCTTAAATATAGATATTAATGGCATTGTCAATAGAATCGAATAATTCTGAATAAATTTTCAAACGGTAGATTGCAAGCGTTCGAAAAGTTGTGTTAATTAACAAAAACAAAACAAAAAAAACAAAAAAAAAAGGGTATGCAAAATGCCTTATAAGAATAATTGATTATGATTGTTCCATAGTGTATGTATGATAAGCTAAACGTTAAAAACCAACCTGACTTTAATATTAAATTTCGACTTTACCTTATTGTTATTTTCTTTTGTTTTGTTTTGTTTTGTTTTTGTTTTGTTTTTGTTTTATTATATTTTTTCCATACAAAATTATTAGTTACGAAATTCATAATAAGTATGTATGCAATAATTGTAAAGCATATTGACACGCATTGGCATTTATTTTTTAACGAAACATTAAAAGATACGACGTCTGTATATTATTATTCAACGTATTTAATTCAAATGTTTTGAATCGTAGATATTATAATCCCCATTTCTTATCAAGCGCATACGAAAAATCAATAAATCAGTATTTCACTTGTGTACATTCTCAAAGCAAAAATGAATAATTTACTTAGAAGAATATTGAAATAAGAAGTGGCAAACAATTCAGAATAGATTACGACCTTACAATATTGATAAAAGAAGGGAAAAATTTCAACTTATTATCTAAAACTTAAGCATTTAATGACAGCTTTGTCCACATTAACGTGATAATTGGATTTAAAATTCTAAGCGAGCAATAATACTCAATTGCAGCATAATTAGCAGAGCAAAGCACCAGCCGCCCCCGGATTGCTTACACAACCACGCATAAAATATCGCGAGAATTTGTAAAAGAGGACAACGCCGATGAAAGTAATGAAAAGTGAAGAATTCGGTAGATGCTTATAAGGGCCTTCTTCGACGACCAGTAGAAGCGTAGCGAAGCGTAAAGGGAAGCGTCAGCTCCACGTTAGCAGCGACGGCCCGCGAAAAAGGCGCAAAAAAAAAAAAAAAAAAAAAAAAAAAAAATCCCTAGTCAAGCAGCCACAAACCGTATATAATTGGCCAACGGTGCACGCATTTATTTATGCCCGTTGCGTCTTACGCAAGCAGCGTATGTACGTTTCCAAGCGGGTAATCTAATCCGATCTCTCGTCCTATCTGCTCATTTATAAAGTCTCGGCAGCAGCACAGTGCTCGCTTTGTATGGCCACGAGTTGCCTCGGCGCACAGTCTCACCGCGCATGTCCGTAGATTTTCGTCGAGGGATGGTCATTGCGCCTCCGTACTTGTTTCAGCAGGTACGCGTACTTGATCGCACCTCATTGATCTTGGATAATGGCCCAAGGGGTAGAAGAGATCCTGTTCCCTCGTTTTTTCTATTGCCACGCAATCATGGTGAAAACGCACGCTTGCATTATGGATTTTTCATTGGGATAAAGTTTTGCGATCGCTATTGCGATTATTTAGTGAAACGAGGAGACAATTGACTGCAGTATAATACCACTATATCGCAATGCACGAAGCTAACGACCTCCGTCTCCTCGAGTTACCTTGAGAACATAACTAAATAAATTACTCTCTGCCCAATAGAAGATAGAAAGAGAAAAGAGGATCCTGCTATTCGATGATCAGCCAGCGTCAGGATAATAAGCCGGATAATTCGCAAGTACAAATGAAAGATAGTTTGCTACGTTGATAAATGATTCTTCATACGCATAAAATAGATAGTTTAATTGTCTTATGCTAATTTTACTTGGCAAAATTTATACATTATATAGGCAATTGTAGAAATACTTTGACCGTTATATCTTAGCTTACGCGTCGAAACAAAGTATTTTCACTTCACGTACGAGAATGAAAATTCCAATAAGAGACGCAGATTTAAAGTGAAATAATAAAAATCACTCGATTCCAAACGATCAAGTTATATAGATATTATAGATTATATAGATAATTTGTATTATTTATCGTAAAATGATATGAAAGTTGACCTTGACTTTTTACGTTAAACAGTTGGGAATATATGCAATATGAAAATTGAATGAATTCAGTTTGTTTGAAAATAGACTGGCAACGGCTCTTTCAAAACTTTCGTATCTATTAAATAGCAAAAAAGACTTCATTTTAGATTTCAAAAAATATCGCTAATTCTAAACAGTGTAATTCATTTGTTTATTTACGAATTATAAATGTTTTACTAATACCGTTTAGTTGATAATAAGTAGTTTGAGATACTTTGAATATAAGAGTAAAGTGCCTTTATTATTATATTTCGCGATATATTATATAAATAAAATATGTTTTTACATCGCGTAAAGTTTCTTTTTCGATTTTACAAATATTCAATGAAATTGTTAAGGAAAGCATTTCGCACAAATTCAAATTAGAATCATTCGGTAGAAATACTTGCTATTAACTTTTAAGTAAGTGTCACTTAAAATTTAGTACTCAAAGTTGCATTCATAATTATATGATTCATTACATTGTACACTAACCATATATTATTCTTACACCTACTTTAAATAAGACTTGGAATCGTTAAATTAATCATTATACGATCATAGTTTATGTTAGTAAAATAAAAATACCCAGAGGTTTTCAAAGCTTTCAAAGGTACTACAGGACAAAGATAATAAATCAAAGAAAACAGAAAATTTCAAATTTTTATTCCAATGTAATTCTAATATACATGTGCAATATCTATTTAAGTCTACGTGTGTCATGTGCAAGATAAATAACTTCATAAATTATTATGAAAATTATCGTTTTTCAAAATTTTTATTTTGTTTTAAACATTAACTTACTCATATTAGTTATTCTAACTCGCTGCTATTTAAATGATCAAATATCATAAAATTTCAACTTTTAATCATTCCTGAAATAATAATATTCATAATTATTAAATGGGTACTACTTTTGAAAGATATTTGTAAAAAGTAAACCTATCTTTCCCTCAGAATTTAATAACTTTTATTTAACATACATACATACATACATACATACATACATACATACATACATACATACATACATACATACATACATACATACATACATACATACATACATACATACATACATACATACATACATACATATATATATATATATAATGTTTGATCAAATACATTTTAATCGCTTCGCTTCATAATTGACCAAAAATTTCATAAAGACTTCAGTTTCAAAACTTAAATCTACATAAATAATATATTCCTCGTATTTATAAAATAACTTGTTGACGAGTCTTCCATGATGAGTGTAAAAGAGTGTATCGAACTTCCAGTACATTTGACACGATATCTTATCGAAAGGTCGGGCTTTAACGATCGCGGGTAAGATAAAACGGAGCAAAAGAAAATTAGTTGCCTCTTTTTTACTTTTCTTTCAAACGTAAATCCTTACCATAGATCGCTTAATAATGTGAGAAAATAAATTCCAGAGTTGGAGGAAATTTAACAACTTTATCTTAGTTAAAAATTCACTCGTGTATGATAAATTTTTATTTATCTATTTTGTGATAAATGACTTTTCAGGGACTGCCTGAAAGAAAATAGTTTTCAAATAAATGGAAATATAAGATAATAAGACACTTTTAATGCATAAATAACTAAATATCGACAAAACTTAATAATATATTATTTTAGAAATAAAAATAATAATTATGCACATCTAAAAGACATTTAGAGATCTTGAAATAATTGCATAAGTGATTATATTATTTGTACAATTCTTTTTAATTTTTAAAATACACGGATTGCTATGCATGTATTGTATAATTCATTTATCAACGTTTATGTATTTAAAATATCATTCAATCTATTGAATTTCACTTTCCACTAATAATAAAATTGCAGTTCATATATATATATATATATATATATATATATTTCTCAATATATACGGAAAATTAAGTCACGTAATAAAATAACTTAATCTTTCATCACAAAAGGAATATTTTTAAAACGATTATAAATACAACTACATTCTAATGAAAGTGTATTATTAAAATAATTGGATATTAAGAGTAACTTAAACTTAAACTTGAAGTGCACCTCTGCTAGGAAATGGATGTAACCACGTTAATAGAATTAATTATTATCATGTGCTACCGCACCGACTCCACCATGTAAAGTCGTAGTGAAATCCTGATCATGGTAAACCTGCCTGACACACAGGGAACTTCGTTGTCGGGGTCAACTGACCGTTCCGATAACGCTCTGACCAATTACGAGCTCTTTTTAAACTGAATGCCGTCTCTGTGAATGTGTGCCCCGAGAGGCTGCGATGGTGGGGGGATGCCCTTTGACGTCGGCCTCCCTGTCATCCCTTCTTCCGTACAGCCTTCATGAGAAATGTAGCAACCGTCGTCTCTTGTAGCTTGCCTGAAATCATATAATGAAGATAAAAAGATATATACCGCTTCTTTTTTTCTTCTTCTTCTTCTTCGTATACTTCTACTTCTTACTTATCAATAACGCAAATGCTTAAAAATCATATCAAAAGAATATATTCTAAAGACACATTTTTGGAAGTGATATTCTTTATCTGATAATGTTACGAAGCTCTATCGAAAATTCAAATTGAAATAATTTGAAGAACTGTTAAAATAGAATTACACACACACACACGCGCGCGCGCGCGCGCGCGCGTATATATATATATATATATATATATATATATATATATATAATGAAAGTTAAAAAGCTGTAAAGGACTACCGTGTATGAGAGAATGAATGCAAGAGAAAGTAAGGAAACAGGCCGATAAAGTAAAGTAAAAACGAGAGGAGGAAAGAAGGAAAATAAAAAGAAAGAATATAAAAAAAAAACAAAAAAATAGGAAGAATAATGGACAGTTGCTGCAATCAACTTCCCTCTGTTCATAAGCGTTGCGTTAAAAAAATAAATGCACATTGGTTTTACAAAGTATCGTAATCGACTCGGATGTCAATTTAACACTTTATGGATAAAATTTTTATCAATATTGTTAGCTATGAACGGAACTTTCTATTTTATGCAACTGAATAATTTTGTCTAATAGATATATAATGTTGAAATGTAAAAAGCATAGGAGATATTATGATGCGTAGGCCGTCTGTAAATATGTAAAATCGTAGCTTGTCAATTTATAATTTTTTTATTTCTCAACGAATTCATTAAGATATGTTTTATGTAAAACACAATTAATTAGTTATAACATAAATTAATTACATGATAACTCAAAGAATTTTTGAAAATATCGTTTATAATTCCAAATAATAGTCAAATTATTAATTTTCCTATATTTTCTGAAGAGAAAAATAATAAAGATAAACATATCCAAGGAAATCCATAAAATTAATAAAGAATTAACATCATTATTACGGTTAATAATTAAAGTATATTTTTATAAATACAAAACTAATTTTCATTTTTATATTATAAAAATAAGGTTTCAATAAAAATTTTAGACGACGAACAGAGTGACAAATTCTAAATTCCATCTATAAATATTTATCCATCAATATATATACATATATATATATATATATATATATATATATATATATATATATATATATATATTGAAAGTTAAAAAGCTGTAAAGGACTACCGTGTATGAGAGAATGAATGCAAGAGAAAGTAAGGAAACAGGCCGATAAAGTAAAGTAAAAACGAGAGGAGGAAAGAAGGAAAATAAAAAGAAAGAATATAAAAAAAAAACAAAAAAATAGGAAGAATAATGGACAGTTGCTGCAATCAACTTCCCTCTGTTCATAAGCGTTGCGTTAAAAAAATAAATGCACATTGGTTTTACAAAGTATCGTAATCGACTCGGATGTCAATTTAACACTTTATGGATAAAATTTTTATCAATATTGTTAGCTATGAACGGAACTTTCTATTTTATGCAACTGAATAATTTTGTCTAATAGATATATAATGTTGAAATGTAAAAAGCATAGGAGATATTATGATGCGTAGGCCGTCTGTAAATATGTAAAATCGTAGCTTGTCAATTTATAATTTTTTTATTTCTCAACGAATTCATTAAGATATGTTTTATGTAAAACACAATTAATTAGTTATAACATAAATTAATTACATGATAACTCAAAGAATTTTTGAAAATATCGTTTATAATTCCAAATAATAGTCAAATTATTAATTTTCCTATATTTTCTGAAGAGAAAAATAATAAAGATAAACATATCCAAGGAAATCCATAAAATTAATAAAGAATTAACATCATTATTACGGTTAATAATTAAAGTATATTTTTATAAATACAAAACTAATTTTCATTTTTATATTATAAAAATAAGGTTTCAATAAAAATTTTAGACGACGAACAGAGTGACAAATTCTAAATTCCATCTATAAATATTTATCCATCAATATATATACATATATATATATATATATATATATATATATATATATATATATATATATATATATATATTTTATCAAAAATTAATTTAATAAAAAATTTTAATTTTGTTAAGATTATAATTAATATAAAAATTGAAGTTACCAACAGTGTACAGTAAGCTTTATTGCTATAAAGCAGCACATTTATCTATACAATTTTATTCGAATGTATTATCGAAAAGGTTTATTGTTTAAGTTTTTATATACCGTTTAGGTCAAATTACTGTAAAATGACACTTGTGAAAGTTTAAAAATCAATATAACATTAATTTCTAATTACACGTCGTATAATTTACTCAATCGGGCATAAACGGAAATTTGCAACGTGTCATTAGGTTATTTCTAAATTGTACCGAGCATTTTCAAATATTTAATTAAGAAAATTCGATTTATTAATTATTTTAATGTTGTTATTTAACCAGTATGCACTAATTAAATAAAACTTGAAATTTTTCTCATAATTTCAAAAGCAAATGAGCTAATAATTGACTAAATTTTGTGAATAAACACCGTAATAAAAGAAAATTGATAGAAATAATATTATTAAATACTATTTCTTTATATTTTTAATATTGTCAATTTGTTGTAAATATAGGAAACAAAAAAATTATGAATGAAATGTAAATACTTTAATAAATAGCATATTTACTAATTCTTGTATAACTTAATTGTATATATTAGATGTAATATATACATAAAAGTTTTAAACATCTATTGTTAAAACTATTAATAACAATTTTCAAAATTTTCATAGAATATTTTTCAAATTAACACAAACATTTTAGTGATAACACTAAAATATGTATTTGTATCGAATTTTTAAACATGTGCTATTAAAATGATATCGTTACATCACAACACTTACGTATGACCTGACTATCGCTTAGAGAGAATTGATTTGGTTATGTTAGAAAGTACCGAACTTATAAGATTGATTCTTATTTTTAATAAATAATAAATTGATACGTATATAGTAATAATAATATGCATATTTAATGTCACTCTCGATTGAAAATTTTAAATAACATAAGCAATATGGCCGGGCAGGCTTATGGAATTTATTCTTCAAAATTAAAAGGAAAACTTTCATACTTTAATATCATTACTAAATATTTTAACATATTGATGAAAATGAAAAACTAATTAATCTTTAAGAATTACTATTGTGATTTGGACAAAAAAAAAAAAAAAAAAAAAAAAAAAAAAAAAAAAAAATAATAAAAAAAATTGTAACAACTAACAATTGGCCTTAAAAAATTTAACTCGTACATGACATACTAATGAGATGAAAAATTATTTATATAATATTTTTTATTATTAAAAATAATTTCTATAAAATTTTATATTTTGGAAATAACAGTTGAGAATTATGAATTGAAAGCCATGTACTATTAACGTTCAATGTAATATAAATTAATTTGCAAAGTATTTAATTAAAAATCTAACTTTTCAAAAATATAATTCATTATGTTTTAATGCACATTAAATATAACAAAAATAAACAAATAATTCATCGATGTAAATGTTAAGTGATTAAATAAATGAACAAAGTATAAATGATATAAAAATAAAATAATATGTTTCAACAAATTTAAAGAATTTATAATAAGGATTTATTATAAAAAAAATACCTCAAAATTAATGATATTTTAATAATTATGACCGAAAAATAACAATATCTCATAAAATATTGTCAGATTACATAAACATTTAAGGTAATTTGAATCATAGATATAATTTTTAATTGTCATTTTTTAGACTCTCCTGGAATGTTTAATAAAACATAAAAGAAGTAAATATATAATAAAGTAAATTATGAGTAAATAAATTTTATAAATAAGTTTTAATAAATTCATCGATTTTTATGAAATAAACACGTAAAAATACAGTTGAGTTGAGTGGAAAAAAAAAAAAAAAAAAAAAAAAAAAAAAATTTTTGACATTAATAATAATAATAGATATTAATTTATGTTTAAGTAGCTTAATGCAATATTTATACATCCTTATACAATTTAATATTGTAATTTTATCGGTTTTTATTTGAACAAAGAATTTGTAATAAAACAATGAAATTATTGTTGGACTCGAGTCAATTTAAATGTGTTATTAATTTTCTATGAAATTATGGCTTGCCAATTTCAGATATAAATTATTCATTCAAGAGCAAAAAAAAAAAAAAAAAGAAAAAAATTGATAATTTCAGTTATAATTAAATAGTCTTTATAAAATCATGAAAAATTCAATCAATAATTACATACTTACTCCTTATAGTGCGCAATCTAGAGCAATATTTGCATTTTAAGGGCAACGTCAAAATACGAAATTTAATGACTTAGCTAAATGTTCGTTTGGATCGCAATTACGTTGGCATGAAATAAAATTGGCGCTCTATATCCTTCATTAACTGGTGCACGTTGTATTATCAACTCCGCGACGTTTATAGAATGCAAAATATCACTTGTTATTATATAATGAGTACCGAGGAATTTCATTCCAACATGTTAATTTCTCAAGGGAGTGCAAGCCGTGTGTTTAACGCCAGTGTATAATTAAAATAGATACAGAGATAATTAAAAGGAGCAGAAATTCTAAAATAAGAAAATAAAATGTAAATATAATTATTTTTGTATCGTTATATTATAAAAGGAAAATTGCAACTAATTTTTAAATCGGTAATCGCTTTGTGCTCGACTAGCTTTATGTACTAAAACGACACTTGGCTATCACTTAACGAGCCGTTACGAGAGAAATATCAAGTGAATCCCTACGCTGAGATTCTGCCGAGACGCTTGAAGTGAATGTGCACTTAACTGCAGGCACTTTTCTCTTCCGACTCGATGTTTGCCCACGTGGGCAAGAATAACAATCGTCGATCGAGGCCAAATAAACGTCTGAATTTTGAAATTCATATCACTACAAATATCTCTCCCATGAACATTTGTAAACAACTAGTAGAGAATTATTTAGAAACAACCTTATTTGCTTTATTCTCGGCTTCTTTTTCTTCATTAATTTAGCTTTAAAAAAAAAAAAAAAAAAAAAAAACAATGAATTAAAAACGAAACAAATTCAGGAAAATAAAAAGCTTTAAATAATATCAGCAATATTAAAGATGAAATTTTTTATAAAAAAAAATTTTATTTCACATTTTATTCCATGACGGATTTTTGGTAAATAATGTTTTCATATGAATTTGGCAGAAATAAATAGTTAGTCACTCATACAAATATGTCAAAATATTATGGAAGCCTACTTTCTCTCAGTTTCTTTTTATCTAATTGATTCCATTGCCATTCAATTATTATTAATAATATCACGCATATTTACCGATATTATAAAATATTTTAAAAATTAAAGAAGCGCATCATTTCGATTAACGAACTGATTTTTATTTTAAAGCTCATTCGATCGTAACGATGCAGCAAAATTGTACGATATTTTTATATCGTTTATCGCGAATAATATTAAAAGATTTAATATATCTATTTAATATAATTAACCGATATTGCGGTTAAGATTTCGGATTTAAAAATTTCATAATTATACGTTAATCCATAAGTCGGTTATTAAATCAATGTTGTTAGTTGTTCATTGACGCTAATAATATTAGCCACGTATTATTGTGTGATAATTTCAGGTTTTCCAATGACGGATGTAATACAAGAGTCCGAAGATTTATTGGAAAGATTGCAGCCGATAGCCCGAATCGCACAAATCATGAATTGCTCCGGCCAACCGCACATATGCGGTACCGAGGCCGCCTGTCAAGAAGCCGAAGACTCAACTTCCAGATGTATTTGTCCACACGATAAATCACCGCCTACCGCTGATCTTAAATGCCCAAATCGCGTAATTGGTAAATACCATCTACACTGCTTTCTATGCCAATTCCGAAAGATCACAAGTCGCCGCTGAATTCATAATCATTACGATAAACATACGACGTCATTACGATATGACGGATAATACAAGTTTATGTTATTTTATTGTATTTTAGTTCCACTGACACCTAAGCCTATACACAATATAATACCTCCCAGTGGCAATGTGACAAATACTACAACTATACTTCCAGAGCCCGAGCAGGTAATAAGAGATGAAAAATTTAAATAATCATTACATAATATTAATGATGTAACTTATTAACAAATTACCACATGTATTTTCTCAGACGATATTACTGTTATCGGCATATATTTATAAATTACGAATAAAGTTATAAAAGCAATTGAGTGAAGTGAAATTAAATGAAACTAATTCGTCACAAATCAAATTCAACAAAATTATATTTCCAGGTTGAACGCCTGGAGCCTAGATTGCCTGAAGTCACTGGTATCGTAATAGGTTGCGTTTTAGTCTTGGCAATAGTGATTGGATTAATTTACTATTACAAACGACGCAGTTTCAACGCCAAATCAAAACGCGGCGATCTTGAAGTAAGAGCAATAAGCAATCATTAATTAATCATTACATATTATTGATAATAGAGGGAACAACTTAAAGCTGCACATTAAATGATTAATCGTTATTTTGCGCGATTGATTAGATTAATAGTTGACAAGTTTAAATGTCTTTTATACATTACACAGTTATACTAAGATTTTTTCTTCTTCTTCTTCAATAGTTTCTTATTTTCAAAATTACATATTCTTTCTCACTTTCTTTAATGGACATGAACTTTACTAATTTAGGCGTCACCGATGAACTTGAAAACAAGTCTCTTATTGGCTAACAAATACACACCAAATCCACAATATTTTACATGCGATTCGCCTGAAGTTCCAATTTTACAAAGAGATTCACTAGTTTTTCTTCAACACATCGGTGAAGGTTGCTTTGGAAAAGTATATAAAGGTACAAAAAAACTTCATCAAAATGCTTACATTATTAAATAAGTTGTCCTTATTTAAGTTTTAATAAATAATTCATTAAAATCGTTGAATGTTAAAAAAAAAAAATCAAGAGATAATTATACATTTCTGCGATTCTAGTGAAAACATTTGAAATACGTACTGGCTTAAATTCACTGTAATCTTGAACATTTTGAAAGCACTTGGAAGAAAAGTTAAATATAGTACAATAAATATTTTATGTAAAATTTCTAATATAAACTTGTGAACTTATAACGAAATAGGAGTATAATTTTAGATGATTTTGTACGTTTGTTTTTTTATTTGAGTACAACATATGTTAATACTTCTTCTTCTTTATATTGTTATTATATATAAACTTTCAAGTTTTATAAATAATTTTGTATGAAACTTTATTAAAATTTTAATTGCTAATAAATTAATCGATAATATTCCTTATGAAAGAAAATTATTAAAAGAATTTTTTGTTTGCACTGCAAAATATTTCTTATAAGGCTATAATAATATCCTATTATTTGCTAATTATTTTAATAAACTGTAAACTCGTTAGTATTCGTTACGAGGGACATTATGGTATATTCCAATCCATCGTTCGCGCATAAATATTTTTCTCTTTTTACAGGTAAGCTTATCAACGAAGACACGACCGAGATTGTAGCGATCAAAGTGCTGAAGGATAGCGCGAGTCGCGCAGCCGAAGAAGATTTCATGCGCGAAGTGGATATAATGTCAACGTTTCGCCATGACAACATTCTTTCACTCGTTGGTGTTGTTTTACGCGACACCTCTAATAGCCCTTGGATGGTCTTTGAGTTCATGCCCTACGGTGACCTGGCCGAGGTACTAAGAGCCAATTCACCGACACTGCGAACACCGACACCGGGTCTACAGCCATTGACTAAGGTTCATGATTTACGTGCTCTAAATTATTAAAACAACAGACTTGGTACTAATTTATCAATTAATAAAAACATTAATACACTAGTCAACAATAATTCTTTTATATGAGTTTCAATCCGATTCTCAAATTAAGAATATTGCTCAACTTTACGCAACTCAATGATTAAATAAGATAGCTAAATATCTTCCGTAAATAATAAAAACAATCTTAGTTAATAAAAGTAATGTATTAATGATAATAATAATAATAAAAGTAAAGGTAGGAATATTCTCGATAAATAATTATAAAGACATAGTTTATAAATACATTATATGAGAATGCTTATTCTTAAAATTGTTCTAAAAATTTGTCATTAGTAATTAGGATTTATTATAAAATATACATTTCTTTTTACAATTAAAGAAGATAAATTTATTAATGAATATAATGCTAATAAATATATATATATATATATATATATATATATATATATATATATATATATTTCAGTAGCGAATAATTATTATTACGTTTACAATTAGATATTTCAAACTTGACAACTTGAATTTTCATTCCTATGACGTAAATTATTATTGGAAATTATGTCTTAAAAATAATTAATTATACACTCAGCGTCCGAGATGAATGTTTTTTGCTATTGACTATAAATAAAATTAATTTTATAGTCATTAAATCAAAGAATTACCCGAGCGCTTGAATGCAATTAAATAAAGCCAATATATTACAAGAATTAAGAAGGTAATAAATTTTTTCGCAACTAATTTGACCTGATAAGGTAAAAATATATAATTATCGAATGAATATTCTCGCAGAGTTTGTACGAAACGTATGATAGATTTAATGAAATAGATTCTTCGAACGCCAAGTTCTCCGCAATATTTTTTTATCTCGTTTTTTTTTTATTTTTTTTTTTTATTTTTTTTATTTTTATTTTATTTTTTATTTATTTTTTTGTATTTTTTTTTGTTTTCTATTAACAGACATAATTTTGTTTTTTAAAATTTTTTATATTTCGTATTAATGTCTTTTGTATTCAACATGTCGTGGATGCAGGATTCCCTTCATTGGATAACCATACAGATAGCATCAGGAATGACGTATCTCTCAGCACAAAGATTCGTTCATCGAGATTTAGCATGCAGAAACTGCTTGGTTGGCTCTGGTCTTGTCGTGAAAATTGCCGATTTCGGAATGTCACGTGACATTTATACCTGCGATTATTACAGGGTAATTCTGATTTTCTCCATTATAATTTCTTTTAGATTTCTATGAGTCTAGATCCGTAATTGATAATATCAACGTAACGTATGAATTATATGAATATTTTTAATTAAAATTCAATGATAATTGTATTTATTTATCACTTTCTTTTTCAGCCATTTTCACCAATATTTGATATTTTAAGCGAACAAGTTTATTATTCTTATACTATTTGCATTTTATAACATTTTATAATATTAAATGTATTATATACAAATAATCGAATTTATAAATTATATATAAAAATTCTTTTTAAAATAATGCAATTAAAGCACAAAACATTTTTTGTCTATGTTATTTAAACTATAAATATTTCCACTGAAAAAGAATGATTTTAATGATACATAAAATAATTTTAAAATATTAAAATTGAATGAAACATTAAAAATCAACAATACTTTTATTCAAATATAAGCATAATAAAACATATAAGGAAATTACTTATAAGAAAATATAAAATAAGTAAGATTGTGATAAGATGGTGATTTTAAATATTTAAAATTGTTAATGCATATTGATAATAATTTTAAAAAATCTTATCTTTATTAATTGACAATAATATTATTTTGAAATTTCTATTAAATATATAATTAAATTTATTTACCGCGTGATCATTCATAAAATATTAATAAAATTATTAGCAAATTTTAGTTATTTAAATATTTCTAAATGTTATTTCAAATGACATAATTTAATGGGACTAACTTTAATAATTATTTAATCTATAATATTGAACATTTAATGATAATTAGAAAACTTTCACATTTCTTTTTAGATTGGTGGCTCAAGATTATTGCCAGTACGATGGATGTCACCAGAAAGTGTAATGTATGGCAGATTTACTCTGGAAAGTGACGTTTGGAGCTTTGGAGTAGTTTTGTGGGAAGTTTACTCTTTTGGAAAACAACCGTATTATGGGCATAATAACGATGAGGTGCGAAGAAATGCTAAAATTATATATATTTATACATAAATTAGTTTTTAGTATGTTTGAAACTTAAATATATGATAAACTCAATTGAGAAATTATTTCTTGTTATATAAAATATTACAATTTTTATACTTTAATCGCTCTATAGTTACTGATAATTTTTCAAGTTTATAATAATCAAAAGTACACCATTTATTCATTTTTATTATTATTAATGTTATCACTATTATTATTAAAAACAAACAAACGAAGAAAAAAAAACAAAAAACAAAAAACAAAAAACAAAAAACAAAACAAAAAAATAGAAAAAAGTAAAGATTATTATTCTTCTTGTTGTTATAATTTTTGTTGCAATAAAATAAATATTTTAATATTTGTAATATAGGATAAAGCACAATGATAATAATATCTTTTAATTAATTCAATCTCCTTACTTCTTTGCAATCGTCTGAGAATATTAAAATTCAACGTTCAATGCTTTATCAAAATTATAAGAAAATACTTTAATCATAATTTTAGGTAATGAAGCTGATCCTTGAAGGTATAATGCTAATACCTCCAGAGGATTGTCCACCCTATGTGTGTCAGATAATGCGGGACTGCTGGAAAACAGAGCCACGTGACCGTTTGCGCTTTGTCGATATCTTGGAGAAGCTTGAAAAAGCTCAGGAGAAGCCCACTCAAATTGGTTCATTACCCAGGCCACCCCAGGGTCCAGTTACGATACGCGCTCCAGATGTCCTTGATCCTGACGGTTACCTGCTACCATCCCCAGCAGCGTTACATGAATATTTGCAGCCATTGCCAATGTAAATCGCTAGAGTTTTCCTGACTCGGGCTTAGCGTAAAGTAAGACTATCCATTTGTTTACGACTATTGCTCGTTATATGTAA
The DNA here is from genome assembly GCF_000503995.2 of Ceratosolen solmsi marchali. Taxonomy (NCBI): domain Eukaryota; kingdom Metazoa; phylum Arthropoda; class Insecta; order Hymenoptera; family Agaonidae; genus Ceratosolen; species Ceratosolen solmsi. The sequence goes on from NW_011948417.1 coordinate 4,913,829, forward strand.
ATAAGTTCAATCGTTACTAGATTTCTTCCATATACCGGACGATATATACACACGGTAAAAAAAAAAAAAAAAAAAAAAAAAAAAAAAAAAAAGAAGGAAATGTCACTTAAATAACAACTTTTAGAAAATCTTCTTACCTATTAACTCAATGATAGTAAAATTCAAGTAAATTAGTATTTCCAATTATATAGTGAATGAATTAAATCTTGATTATATAGGAGGTAAAATTTGACTTTTTGTTTATTTCCAATGCTAAAATCAAATTTATTAATGATCTGATTTATAAGATATCTGATTTCACAATGAATATGCCTATTAATAAAACTCCAGAGTAATACTAATTTTCTTGTATTAAAGAAATAGCTCGTTCACTGTAAAAATTCTTTCAATTAAAGAATCTCAAATAGTACAAGACCTTTTCGATAAACAAATGGTATTATATTGTAAAACGTGGCGTTGAATGAAATTCATTCGTTAACTAAGTTGGAAATCGTCGATTATAGTCGACTCTGACAGAAATCGTTCGATAATAACTCGCTAAGTCGAGTAAATAGTTTCCGATGTTTCTTTTGTTAGGTTTATTTTTTTCGGTATAACATAGAAAAATGTTTATTAAATACATTTATATTCATTCAAATGTTTTTTATAATATTATTCTATATATATATATATATATATATATATATATATAGAATATTATTAAAATTCTTAGAATATATGTATATAAAATTATTGAAAAGATAATTATTTTTATATCCATGTAGTATAACTCGAGAGTTATAAATAAAACCAGTCAATTTTTCAATAAAAACAGCAATTATAAAAATGTTGAAAATGCAAAGGGTTATTATATACGTTTTCAATACCTTTTCAATATTAATGTTAATCACAAAATTTAGCTTTACTCATTTAATAATTATTAATGATCATGTATGCAGATTATTCTGCATTTAACAGAATGAGTAATGAAAAACAATTCCAATAATTGCATTTCAATATTAAAATATAATTCCAACGTTGTATTCATAAAATTTCAATAAATATTTCTATTTCACAGTCTAAATATGCCCTCGCATAAGCCAAAATTAATATTCTAATATAAAAGTTTTTCAATTATTTTCATATAGTTATTGTGTATGAAAATTTGTTTATCATATGTAAATTATGTATTATAAATTTTACTGCGTAATTTCGAAACTTTGTTAAATCGACAAAATTTAGGTATTTTTTATATTACACATTACATTTAAATAAGTCATCGTATGATACCATAAAAATAAAATATTATCAATAATATTTTTAAAGATTTTAAATTCATAATTGGGAGCATAGATTTTACAAATCTTTAATTTTTTAATTTCGCCAGCAATATATGTTACTATTATTCAATTTATAATACATAATATATAACTAAATATTTTGTAAATTTCGTAAGCATAATGAAAATAACAAAAAAAAAAAAAAAAAAATAGAACAAATCTTTGTTTGCAGTAAAATAATTAATAATCTCTTAATTATTATATTCTCTACACTTAATACAAAAACATCGTTGCTATTGAATTAACGATCAAATCAAATTATAACTATTAGAAAAAAATGAATTTTTTTTTTTTTTTTGAAAATTTTCTTTCTTTTTTAAGAGTAGTATATATATATATATATATATATATATATATATATATATATATATATATATATATATATTAAAAGTCGTGAATCGTATTAATAAAATAATAATAGGTAAAACATTATTTAGTTAAATAATAGAACATAATATGAATTTTAATCTTCAAATGTAATATTCATAAAGAAGATAATACTCATACTTGTGATAAAGTATTAAAATACATACATCGAGCATTTTCTTATCCAAAATAAAAAATCTCATACAAATAATAAATTTTGTAAATATATAGTTATTATAGATAAATTATTTATAAAATTAATATTATAATGATTTTTAAGTTAAGATAAGATTCTTACAATTGCGCATCCATGAGAAACTGTAACTTCGATAGAAAAAGAAAATTAAATGTCTATAAAATAATTAATGGATAGCTTCATTATAAAATTTGTGCTACTACGATTTTATATCGTTAATTAAAGATCTCAGAAAAATAATAATGATAATGAATTCAATATCAAAAAAACTATTTTTAATATATATTATAAATTTGTATGTATTTATAAACAATTCTGAATAACATGCTAATATCTTTTTCATGTACATAGTATAATCGAATATTGGCATGTGTATTTTGTTAAAGATTACAGGAATATTTTACATGACAATTATGTTAAAAATAATGTACAAAATCGTTAAATGGGAGTATTAGAAATATTTTTTTTCGAATTGTATAAATAATAATTGTATGTAAAAAAAAAAGTTGTTATCTACACAAGGGTATATTAAATTTTGTATAATAATTTCTAATCTAGATCTTTATTTATTTATATCATATTATATTATATTAATTTGCCTTTCTTTGATACAAACATTCAGTTTCACAAAATATAAACTAATTTTGCTGATATGCATTATTAACTATTTCAATTTGAATAAAAATCATGAATGAATAATTATTCAAAACTTTCATAAAGATTTTCGAAATTCTATCTATAAACATTTTATTAAAAAATATATTTCTACAGAAACAATTTTATACGTGGTCAAATTAAAAGAAGTTCTATTAAAAGAAATTTTTTAAAGAATTATTAAACAAATTTATTAATAGAAATTGAATGAATAGAATCGATATTTTTTATCCAATTCTTTAAACATTCGCGATAGCTTTCATTAATTGGAAGACTTAAGTACAAAACCATAATATTCGCAGTAAACATTAATCAAATCGTGTCGTCCTGTAATTGTCGTAATATCAAAAAATTTACTTTTATAAGTTTAAATTATTGCGTGGTTTACCCTATTTTATCTTAAATAATAAATTATTATAAAAATGTATTCACAATTATGTTTTAATTTTAACAGTTATGTTCTTCTATTTTTGAAATTTAATAAACGGATTATAAAAATTTGTCACTCAATAGCTTTTTAAAAACTTAATTAAACAGATTATTGTTGAATGTAGTTTATTGAAAATTTAAATAAAAAAATTAATTTGAAAAATTACTAAATGAAAAATAATCTATGTTTATTGTAATAGAATATATATATATATATATATATATATATATATATATATAAATATAAAGATATATATATATATAAATATATCATATAAATATATGAAAACAAATGTTCGGTACTCTTATGATAATAAACAGAAGAAAAATATTTCTATCAAAAAATTAATTTACGATAGCGTTACCGGAATTGTTAACGGTAAGTATCATTTAAAAAGAGCAACAATTTCATGACAGTTTAATAAATAATGAATGGTATAAATTTTCGAAAAATTGAGAAAATACATGTATGAAAAGAATTAGTAAACATAAAATTTTTATCGGAATGTAATTATTATTATTATAGAAGAATAGAAAGAAAGAATCTATAACAATCAGAAAACTCTGAAATTCATCGTAATTCTTTTAACCAACTAATATACAGAAGTTTATGTAATTATTTAATTGTTTTAATTAATTAGATTTTCAATTTGTCTTAACATTTAATTTATACATTATATGTATTATATATACATATATAATTGATTCTTCTGAAAGCTGTGATAATTTGTCATTTTAAATAAGTAATATATTTCTTTACAATTACGTAAACTAATGTATATATATATATATGTGTGTCTTTGTACATGATTCTTAGCTGAATTATTTTCCATGCCATTATAAATATTTTTATTTTACGTTTGCTTTTTGTTTATGTTTGAATAATTTTAGTGAAATAATGATTTTAGTAAAATAAAACTAAATTAATACTTATGCCGGATACAAACAAATCTATTGAAAATTCGTTTTTCTACAGCAATTATAAACACGGTGAAAGATCAAAGAAGAACAAGCTGAATAAAGTATATTTATAGCATATTAATTTATAAGTTGTAAAATAATCATAAACGATAGTTATTGAAAATAAGTATTGATATTGCATACATGTAAATGTTACAAAGTACAGTTTTAATTTCTCTTTTCAAATAAAATATAGTATATTTTGTAGCAAATAAATCTATTACTTCATATGACTTTGTATGTATTATTTCTTTATTATTCATCATTTATATAAAAAAATTACGGTTAAATTTCTATTTCTTAAACATTGTACTTATTCGTAAATTATTTCAATTAATCTAGTTGATATTAAAATGGACAATCAATTAATAAAAATCATAAAGTTTTGATAATGAATAATATAGTGGCTATAATCAGTTACTAAATGATTTTGACAAACAGAATATCGAATTGACAACAGATTATTTATTTTATTTGTGATAAACAACAAACCCGTGAAACTTAAAATATAATCGAAATGGATCAAAAAAAAAAAAAAAAAAAAAAAAAAAAAAAAAAAATACCTAACACTTGGAGTAAGAATAAAATAAAAAAAAAATAGTTTTAGTATTACGAAACTATAAATAATGTATGATCAAACAATAAAATCAACAAAAAGTACACGATATATATATAAGTAAGTGAATGTAAAACATCGAGTAATTTTATCGACGGTAAAATTTAGAAAAAATAAAAATGAGTAAGATTAATCTGTATTTTGGATTTAGGAACATCGAATCATCTGATCAATTAAGATAACTTGTTTTGAGTTATAACGAATTGTAGCTATCAATCTTAAAAGATAAATATAGTATAGTAAGTTGTATATTGTCTTTAATGACAGAGTGGTTAGGTTATAAAAATATTATATAATAAATCACTCGCGAGAAAGTAATTTAATTATGGAAATATAATGTATTTAAAAATAAATAAAATTAATAACCGTGAGTCTTTATATATAATAAGTATTTGGGAATTTTCGACTTTGTATGAAAATATTCAAATTAGAAAATAACAAAGGTATAAGCTAAAATTAGAAGAATTAATGGATGGTAAAATAAATTTAATAATTAAATAACTAAAGAGAAGACTAATATTAAAATAGATTATCTTTTTATTATATATAATCTTATGTTACAATTATATTTAATTATTATTGCATTTAAAAACACGATAGAATGCAATTTCAAAATAATACCATAGATTATACCTCAAAAGCTAGGTAAAATTTTAAATTAAATAACAAAAGCCTTAACTATAATTAATTCTTAACAATTAATATTTACATTTCATCATGATATAAACAAAAACAAACAAAAACAAACAAAAACAAACAAAAAAAAAAAAACAAAAAACAAACGAAAAAAAACAAAAAAACAAAAAACAAAAAAAAAAACAAAAAAAAAAACAAAAAAAAACAAAAAAAAAACCCAAGTATATATATATATATATATGAATATAGCTTTATAAACGAAAATAGAATAATATTGTTGTCTCTTACATTATTAAGTGAAGCAATGTGGCTCAAAAGTGTTTATAACAAAATTAAAATAATTGAATATATCAAGATTTATGAATTTCAAATATCAAGAATCGATGCTTTATGTAGGAACTCAAAAACAATGAAATGAAATAGTATGCTCTGCCTGCCACAATAACCATATGTCCAATATTTTAACAAAATCTGCCATTAATTTACAAAAATATGAGATGAATTTAAATTGCAGATTATCGATGGATTTTTTCAAATAAATATTGAATTTCGTAAATTTCACAACAATTTCATCACTGTAAATTTAGTCATCTTGCAAACTGAAATGAAAACTTACGTAGTATTGTAAACGAATTTGGGCCTTAAAGTGCTTAATTCCATGAACAATGAAAGGAGAAATAAAGTCCATCTGTGTAACATAAGCATTTGTAATCGTTAATTTTTATATACGCGTGTGTTTATTTATATTTCGTATGCGTGTGCGCGCATAAAATGACTGCACCGGTAAAAAATAGTTTATGTTATTGTCTGACGGAGACGTTATCCGTCAAGCAGAAAGTAATATATGAATAAGTGTCGATCAGTAATCAAAACATTCGCCGTCTAGTGGCGTGTAATAAGTTAACATATACTTGAAAAAGAGCGGCCGACGTTCTTTTGTTTGAAAGTCCGTCGAATTCTGCCCGAGTCCTGTCAACCGAGACGACCCAACTCTCTATTTGTATTTTTTTTTATTTTTTTTTTTTTTTTTTAAGCCGATTAAGCGACGAAAATACAGAAAATCGGTTAAAATAGAATGTCGTCTGACAAAAGTTCACTCAGTACAGAGCCGAACAGCAACGACGAATGTGTTATACCGTCGCTACGCTTCCCCCAGAAACTCTGGCGCATTGTGAACGAGTGCAGAACCGGCGCCATAACTTGGGGTGCGAATGGCCTAACCGTTCTTCTCAGTTACAAGAGCTTCCAGGAGGAGTACCTTCATTGCGAGAACTCCATCTTCAAGACGACCAATATAGCCAGCTTCATACGCCAATTGAATCTCTATGGTTTTCGCAAGGTCACTTCGCACAATCGCGACCTATGCAACGGCACCACTGCCTTTCAAGATGACATTCATGAATTTCTCCACGAGCACTTTCGATCGGGCAGGCTCGATCTGCTATCGAGGGTCTGCAGGAAAACTGGCGTGAAGAAGAGTCTGCTACAGGCGAAGCAGGGAATCAAGCAAGAGATTCTGACGACCGCCGTTTCGCAGAACCGAACATCGGGCATGACACGATTGCAAATGTGCCAGGTAAAGGAGACGGACGAAGGCATTTTCTATTTTATGTTGGATTTTATACATAAAATATCTATAAGAATGCAGAATGAGCTGGGAGTGCCGATTTATTACTCGGTAATAATAAATAAATCAAGTAGCGCGACGTAGTTTATTCAATATGGGGTACGTCAATCCCCTCAACTCAAGACCTCCCGCGGTCCAAGCGTCATTCCCATGCCCAAGTTGTTACTTGAACGTGAATAATTTCATCGAGCTTTTTCATAATTTATAGCCTACGAGGAAAAATTAATAATATAATTGAATCACTGGCATTTGCTCATAATTGATGATCATTGAATGTTACATTTTAAATGAAATTTTTTTCAAAAAAATTATGATCTTTACAAGGTTCTTGTTTACACTCGCTTTTTAAAAATGATATTAATTCAACTGTAATTGAAAATAATCATTTGATATTCATTTACAAAATTTATGACTTTTCATTTCAGTTATACATTGAATAAAGTGACTTAATTAAAATATCACATTAATATACTACAACAGAGTGTAGTAATGAGGAAACGTATATAAAAGCAATTTTAATATCTTAAGAAAAAAAAAAAAACAGTTTATTCTTTTGTAAATACAATATAAATGCATCATCGGTTGTATTTTAGCGTTATAAAAAATCATAAATCATGTGCTCTTGATTTAGCATAAAATGTACACGATATGTAAATTACCGATAGTCTAAATTATTAATTTTGAATTTTTTAAATAATATCTATTTTATATGCGCATTGATATTTTAACAGATTTAAAAGTGTAATTTACAAGTGAGATTGAATATGTAATTTAATAGAATACTTTTAGATGAAAATTTTTAGCGCAATATTTTATTATTAAAATTTAATATTTTAAATATCAAAGCAAATTTTTTAATTATCGGAATACAAATAAATATTCTTAAATTGTATTGACTCTATTTTTCACTTTCAAATGATATTACTCGTTACTAACTACTTCCTTAAACAATTAATAATCGTTTTAAATCTCATTACAGATTGCACTCACTAAAGCTTTAGAACAAGCAACTAGACAATATAGAAGAGAGAAATTTTGGCTACAACTGTCCAATGTATCCAAGGATGCATTGAAACCAAAATATAAGAGTACGTGTATGTGTTATTTTACATTATTTTGTAAAATAATTAAATATAAATTTCCTAAAGATAGAATAACAAATAAGATAATTTAATTACTTGTAGCAAAAATATTGGAACCAAATATTCAAATAATTTTTCAAGATTTGACAGAAATGCAGGATGTCGAAAATTTACCAATGCTTGATCCTTCAAGTATAGAAAATATAGATTATCAAGATAAAAATCAGTGGGAACAAGTCTTTACTTTATCGAAAGAAAATTCTATTTCAGTGCCATAATAACCAGTATTTTTATTCTTACAATTAAAAAGATAAATTAAAAATTTGTCTTAATCGTAATAGTTAATATAACGTAATGAGTATTTTTAATATTGTAGTTAAATGTTTGTTACTGTAAAAATTAGTTTTTTTTTTTCATTCTTTTTTTTTTAATATGTTATCGATTTAAAATATATTGTATATTTTATGAATTGTTAAAAGTTAAAAACATATCATAGTTTAATATAGTACTTATGTTAAAATATTCATGTGGATTATATAAAATATCAATCAAATTACATTTGGGGTATGTTATTATCGAGTTTAAAAAATGAAACATAAGAATTAATTTTGCCTTTTTAAGAAAGTGTAAACTACTTTATTTATGCATCCTAATAAATAAGTCCGATCAATAATAATTCATCATAAATAATATTAATTTTTACTATTAATATTGTATAATGAACTTAATTTTATGTTGGCTTATACAAACTTTTTCATAAATCTCAAATTAACAAACATAAACCCTACAAAAGCTGCATGCATTCATACACGACAAAATAACTTATTTTTTGGCACTATTTATTTATGTGTCCTTTACAAATTTCATCGTAATTATCAATGTGTTTGTGTATTAAATCATATTGCGCGAATGGCGGAGCCCACGTCGGACGAGGGTGAAATTCAATTTTATTACTATTATCGACGAACAACGAAAAATCGAGTTTCATTATACATTTGAATTACTTTAGCAACTTGGTTTCATTAATGACTTGTCCATAAATTATAATTTTTATGTTCCAATTGCTAATAAGACTCGGTAATAACCGTTTTCTTGAATTTATGAAATCTATATTTTCTGGATATATATTATATTCCGAATATCCTGAACTATATCTATTTCCTTGAATTCAAAGAATAATCCTCCCTATCATATCAAATATATATATATATATATATATATATTTCCGGATCGTGACCATGTTTAGTGATGAAATTGATGGTTTATTAGAATGAATCCTTAATTTTTACAATTAGGAAAATTAAATATTTATCTTGAATTATATAATACGGTAGAAAAAAAAAAAATCTTGTTTTTCCTACATTTACAAGGACACCTAGATCGAGGACGGACATTTTTTTTTCTTCTTTTTTTAACTATATTTGTCCTTGGTACATAAATCTTGTAATACCATTGAATAATTAAAATAAAGTCGCTGTATTTATTCGTTAAATTTATATATTTTATATTTATTTATTTTTTCTTTTTTTAAGAATTCATTTGCCAAATAAATTAGAAAATCTGCAAATTATTGCTAAATGGTGTTGTTATTTAGCCATAAAAATCAATATATCTGCAAATAATTTTGTCGCAATACGCCCAGCATAAATTTACGTAAGAGATTCGAGGGTTTGAGTTAAGCTTTCATCGAATAAATATAGTGTAAAAATACACAATAAATAAATAACGGCATTATGATTGCATTTTTTATCTTTTGAAATTACTTTTGAAAGGGACAAAAGTGACACCTGTGTATATACATTTCTGCATAAATCTAAAATTAAAGTTGCAAATACATATACAGTTCTATCCACAACACCACAATATTTTTATATAATTATAATTTTGTTATTAGATACGGATATGTTACAAAAATTTAATTCTTATTTGTAGTAATCTCATATAACTTGGAGAAATAATTAATTAAGTAGTCTTTATTATCGATTTACAAATAAGTCAATTGTATCTAACGAAAAGTTAATGATAAACATTATATAGTATATGACTATATTATGAAGTTTCTTTTCACTTTAGCCTATCATAAATGCATTTTGCTTCATAGAATTTTATCAAGAAATTTGATAGTACATGTAGATTAGAGAACACCATACTGTCATATATACAGTGAAAATCATGTTAAATTCTGGTTTTAAAATTGATTAAATCCAATCAAAGGTACTGCAAAAACAATGATAAACTTTTGCATAAGCAATCACGACTTTCCTTTTCAGTTAAAAATTTTTCACGACTATATTATCGGACAATATTATTTACATTATACCATGCATTAAGGAAAAAATTTGTACATTGTATCTTTGTTCGTTGTTGAATTTTAACTACGGGAGAAAAATCATAAGAATTCAGAGTTTATTATTCAATTAAATAATATTTTAATTAATTATTTTTTTACAATATTTCCCAAGAATTACATAGTATCCTTTAACTCCCAAAATTTCCAGCTACTACGCTGTCATTTATATATTAAAACTACAACAAATTTTATTAATTGTTATAATATATAATTGCGATTTGGCAATAACAGCAAGAGAAAAAGAAAAAAAAAATCAGTAATATAAATATCATTATAATTATAAATATTTGCGTCAATTTAGGTTATTTATAATGTGACTAATCAAAGAGTCATTCATTTGATCAAAACTCAAAATCACATAGGAGCTAGATATTTTTTTACTTATTCCGTAATTTGTTTATGTCTATATATGCGCACATAAACTATTATACTTCTATTTATACTTAATATTTTCATTATACATAAAATCTATCTTTGCAAAATTAAAAGTACAAAAACATTTTATTTTTCAGTTATATATATTTATAAATATATTTTTCAAATTGATTTGTAATATATACGATATAAATATATACAGCTAGAATGGTAGAAAATTTGAGAATGTAATACATTTGTATAATAAGTTTAATTATGAAACTATTTTATAAGGTATTTTATAACAAATTACTTTTACCAATAACGTCAAAGAAAATTCCCTGAAACATTTTATAATTTTCATAACAATAAATATAAAAATAGATAATAGCTCTATGTATCTTTGTACATTAAAACAAAGAAGTAAAAGATAATTTAATAATAGAGAAATATATATAATGAAAATAAGAACGGAACACTAAAATTATTATATTCTTTTAATATTTTTGCCGTGTTTTAATTAATAATTAATTCTTGATATAAAATATTTTCTACAAGCGACAATAAAACCCTCGTATTTATCTCTTTACAGTTAAATGTGATGATTAGTAAATGTATTAAATAGTTAATGTCAAATTTATAGAATTAAGGACTTTTTATTTTTATATAATTAACAATGAAGTATGCAAAACATAACAATAATTATTATTATTGTCATAGAAAATTCATTCGGATTATTTAAAAAAATATATACATAAGAATAGCATTATTCTTCTATTTATAATAATTTACAAACGACGATATTGTACTTTAAATTGCTCGAAATCCATAGTAATTACTATGAATTATCTCATTCGAAAAATAAATATTTTAACTGCCTGTCCTATCAAGTTTCTAAATACTTCTTTAATATTTTTCTACTTGTTATAACTACCTTTATAATATAATATTCTAAAAGCTCAGTTGAAACCAAGTTTAATTTGAAGTTCAATATTATCATTATTATGTTAATTGTTAGAAAATTTTTTTTATTAATTATTATTATATTTAAACTATTTAACAAGTTATAGCCATACTTACATTGAGAAATGTTAAGTTATGTTTAAAACTTTGAAAATTTGTTTAAAAATACTTTTTAAATTCTAATACAAATATATATTGCTTTTTTGTATATATATGAATTTCTATAGAATTTTATATAAAAAAAATAATGCATAATCGTAGTTAGATTCGATGAAATATCCTTGATTTAGTGAAGTAAATTGGTTGCCGAAGTAGTGTCGTGAAATTTTTATCTTTATCACAATTGTAAATGATTATGTAAATTTTATCGCTTTTAATACAATGACAGACAAAAGTGCATTTAATGACAACATATGAGACTGAAATTATCGTATATTCCAATAAACCATAAAAATCTTAATTGTTTAAAAATAAAAATCGTCTTAAGTTTTAATATATAAAAACAAACAAATCTCATTTAGATAACATAGAGTTAATATAATAAATTAGTACCGGTAGTTAATCGAATAATTTTGTTTTTGAATTGATTAAAAAAGAATAAAAAAAATTCAATTAACATTGTACTTCTAAGAAGTTCAGGGTTATTATTATTGAATTTTATAAGAAAATATTATAAACGTAGTAATAAAATTAATAAAATTGTTTAAATATTACACGATTTTAATAAAATTGCCTGTATAATTATTAATATTATAACATTAATTTTTATATATTTACCGAATAATCAATCAATCATAAAATCCCTTTCAATCATTCAAACTCATTGTCTCTTATCTATTGCTATTTTTATATTGATTCCACTTACTTTAACGAAACATTCAATCATTTAAGCGTTTTATCGTAAGAAAACATTTAATTTTAAAAACTTAAACCTTCTGAGAATTTTAAGTTCGCGCCTACTACCCCTGTCCCACTTTTCCCTTTCTAAATTTTTTCATTCCTCTCTCGTTACATTTCGAATATTGGGTTTAGTAGTGTGGAACACAGATGTCACTGAGGGTCGGTCTGTTGATGAGGACCGGGCGTCAATCGGCGTTTTAATTCCAATTTTTAATTATGGTAATGTAATTTTAATAAATCTTTTTTTTATTATAGAATATAAATAGAACATCAAGTGATAGCACTCTTATATTTAAAATAGATTTTATTTTATATATAACCATCTACTTAATATATGAAATTTAAATTCCTTATCTAACCATAGGTTATGTTTTAAAATTGTTTGTATTTCTTGCATGCCTTATTTAATAAGAAGCGATAAGTATTGTATAATAATTTTACTGATTTCATTGTATAAGAACTTGAATTAAAGCTGATCTATCTTATTTTGAATAAGTATTATAATCTTAAATATTATGTTTTATAATATTGAATAGGCTTCCAGTGATGGAATCCCACCACCCGCAGTTCCTGGATTTCCACCGGCGCCACCAGGTTTTGTACCACCAATGATGCCAGCAACGCCATTTATACAACCACCGAGCTTACCACCAGGCCCTCCAGGAATAATGCCACCGCAGTTTTCTATTCCCCCACCAGGATTTGGATTTCCAATATCAGGCCCTCCAGATGCTGGCGTAATTGGTAAATAAGCGTATAATTTTGCTTTATAATTAATTACATTAAGCTTCGATAACATAAATTAACCATATGATATTCTAAAGGAAATACAGCATCGTTAAAAGTACTTAGTAATTCATATAACCATTGAATTAAAGCATGTGCATGTATTGATAAAATTATAAATTATATATTTTTAGTTGCTCCTCCACATATTACAGCTCCTGGTGTACCTCCTCCAGCACCCGCGGCTGCCGATATCGCAACAAATGCATTGGCTGAAAAAAAATGCGATTGGACCGAGCATAAAGCACCCGATGGCCGTACATATTATTACAATAGCGTAACGAAGCAATCCCTTTGGGAAAAACCGGATGAATTGAAATCTCCGAGTGAACTGCTATTATCTCAGTGTCCTTGGAAAGAGTATAAGTCAGAAAATGGGAAAGTTTATTATCACAATGTAACTACAAAAGAATCCAGATGGATCATTCCACCTGAATTAGAAGATTTGAAAACAAGAATAGTAGCGGAAGAGGCTGCAGCAGCTGCAGCAGCTGCTGTTGCTAGTGCGACAAATACGTTAGTTATTATATTTATTACAATTATTATTAATTTTGGATGTAAAGAAAGATTAAATAAGCTTAAATGATGTTTGACGATGGTGCAATAATTGTATAATTATTAATTAATATTATATTTTTATAGTTGCAGATAAGATATTTTTGTACAACTTAGTATAAATAATAAAAATGTTATTTTAAGGATCAAAAATACTAATATATTTTAATATATATCGCATATTACTTTTATTTTAATTTTTTTGCTTTATAATATTATTTATATGGTTTCAGTGGTGGGGTACCCTTGCATCATTTATCTCCAAGTTTGAGCGTAATATCGCAAAATAGTACTCCAGAGCCAGGTGGTAAATCTGCTATCGAACAGGCTATGGCAGCTACTCTTGCAGCAATAAATCTTCCAACTCCACCTTCAAAGCCAGATGAAGATAGCAATTCGGCTAAGGGTTCGGCGAGCGGTAGTCGAAATAGTACTCCTGAACCAAAAATGCAATTTAAAGATAAGAAAGAGGCAATAGAAGCCTTTAAAGAATTACTCAGGGAGAGAGATGTCCCATCTAATGCAACATGGGAACAAGCAGTGAAAATGATACAAAATGATCCTCGTTATCCGCAAATGAAAAAATTAAATGAAAGAAAACAGGCATTTAATGCTTATAAAACGCAAAAATTGAAAGAAGAAAGAGAACAAGAACGATTACGGTAAAAATATAAAACATGCTATTTCAATTAACTTTACTCATATATTATATAAAATTTCATATTACATTTTAAGCCTAAAAAAAGCAAAAGAAGATTTAGAACAATTTTTATTAGAAAATGAAAGAATGTCAAGTACAACTAAATATTACAAATGCGAAGAAATGTATGGAAATTTAGAAATTTGGCGGGCTGTAGGAGATTCAGATCGTCGCGATATATATGAAGATGTTATATTCAATTTAGCGAAGCGTGAAAAGGAAGAAGCAAAACAATTAAAAAAAAGAAATACAAAACGATTAGCTCAAGTTTTAGATATAATGACTGATGTCACCTATAAAACAACTTGGCAAGAAGCTCAATCTTTGCTACTGCAACATTCGGCTTTTGCTGAAGATGCAGATTTATTACAAATGGATAAAGAAGATGCTTTATTGGTCTTTGAAAATCATATTCGTCAATTAGAAAAAGACGAAGAAGAAGAAAAAGAACGAGAGAAAAAACGTAGAAAACGTCAGGAAAGAAAAAATAGAGATGGATTTATAGTTAGTATTGTTTATAAATGTATCCATATGTTAATTATTTAAAATTTTATAGATTTTATTTTTTTAGAGTTTATTAGATGAATTGCATGAACAAGGAAAATTAACATCGATGTCTCTGTGGGTTGAATTATATCCAATGTTATCAGCAGATCTCAGGTTTTCAGCAATGCTGGGGCAGCCAGGATCAACACCGCTAGATCTTTTTAAATTCTACGTCGAAGACCTAAAATCAAGGTTCCACGATGAAAAGAAAATTATACGAGAAATATTAAAAGAAAAAAATTTTGAGGTTCAGGTTAACACAACATTTGAGGAATTTGCAACCGTTGTTTGCGAAGATAGAAAGTCAGCTACTTTAGATGCAGGTAATGTTAAATTGACATATAATTTACTCTTGGAAAAGGCTGAGGCAAGAGAAAAAGAGCGTGTCAAAGAAGAGACAAGAAAATTCAAAAAACTCGAAAGTGGCTTCAAAAATTTATTAAAGTCTGTTGAAGTTAATCATCAAATTACATGGGAAGATATTCGAAGTAAACTTGAGGAAGAACCAGATTTTAAAGCTATAACACTTGAAAGTGAAAGAATTAGAATTTTCAAAGAATACCAGCATGAACTTGAAGAAAGTTGCAGCCATCATCATATTAGGAGTAAAAAGAAAAAAGCAAAGAAACCTAAAAGAAGATCACGCTCTAAGTCACACAGCGTATGTACAATTTATGCCTAAACTTTTTCATTTATAATCTTGGACCAATATTTTTTTTATTATAAATGTCAAATAATTTTTTATAGGAGTCCGAAGGAAGTGAAAAAGGGTTAAAAAAGAAAAGACACAGATCGCGATCAACTAGTCTCATGAGTAAGTCGGATAGTTCGGAGTCAGACGCCAGGAAAGCTAAGAAAAAAAAGAATAAGAAGAAAAGAGGCAGAAGTCAATCTGTGGGTTAAGAAATAAAAATAAATAATTTTAAATTAATTTTTAAAACATATTGCTAACAATATTATTTTTTATGTAGAGATCACATTCAAGGATTCCGTCATCCGAGGAATCACCAGATAGGAGAAGAAAAGAAGAAAAGCATCGTAGGTCGTCTGCTCAAAGTGAAGGTTCCGTTAATGATGCTGTACATCAGGAACTTTCAGAAGATGAACTGGAAAAGCAAAGGGCACAATTACTTCGAGAGCTTCAAATGCAACAGGAGGAAAACTGAAAATAGGTTCATTATTATTAATTATTGTAATTAGTTTGTAGAAGTAAATATCACTTTAAGATTATTTTCTAGATCAAAATATGCGTTTAAAGTTTTGTATCGAAAACTTCTCTTAATGTTGATACTAATTTGTACCAGAAGACTAGCTTTTTGTTATTAGTCATGAAACATTAAACGTTCTTAAGAATTACGTTTATAACTAATTAAGGTAACAGTAATTAAATTCAAGACTTGCATTGGTATTCTAAATTATTGCAGTAAAGGAAATCACTGAATTATTTACAATGAACTTATTCTTATACGTTTATTAAAAACATGATATGGCATTAACCTTAAATCATATATGCGAATGTATATTTTAATATGTTGGGGGCAAAATAAAGGCTGGGAATAATAAAGTAGTCTTCATCATAATTATATAATTTTTTTTTTTTTTTATATGAACACATGTACAATAATGGAAATAACAGTGAATTTTACAAGATTTTCTAAGAGAAAATATAAGATTGTAAATTGTATTATGCATTATAAAATTTGTTCTGAAATTTGACACAATGTAAATAAATCTACATTAACTATATAATATCTGTTTGCTGCAATTTCTGCCTTTTTTTTTTATGAATCAACGAATTATCTGATAATTTATAATGAATTGAGAAGTGAATAAGAAAATTAAAACAAATGAACACAATATTTGTAAATTTCATTCTATATACCTCTTATATAAGATCGGGGTTTTAATTTTGGAATGAGTTTATTTAATTGTCAATTAGAGATGATTTAATTGTCAATAAAATTTATTTTTAATTTTAACTTTATTATATAAGATATATTACCCTCTGATTTTTAAAATTAATTTTTTTCTTTTGCATATCGTTTTAATTATAATATA
Organism: Ceratosolen solmsi marchali; assembly: GCF_000503995.2. NCBI lineage: Eukaryota > Metazoa > Arthropoda > Insecta > Hymenoptera > Agaonidae > Ceratosolen > Ceratosolen solmsi. The sequence continues at coordinate 4,930,926 of NW_011948417.1, forward strand.
CATAAATAATACATTTATGAATTATAACAGATGATTTAAATAATAAATGAATTAAATAATAATAAAAGCGTTGATAATTAATAATAACTCAACTACAAAACAATCATTAGAAATGCTCCCAATGAAATTTCATAATAATCAATAATAATATCCATGAAATAAAGGAATAACTTAATAATTTAAACAATTTGATATCTTTCTTCAATGAAAGTTACTACAGATGTATATTATGAATCTATTTTAATAATAAAATAAAAATTTAATTATACAAAGCGATAAAAATTATTGCGACATCTCTATATAATCTTTCGTGTTTTTAATGCCTTAAAATAATCTAATTACAAAATTAATTAAAGGATCATTTTTTTGTAAGGTAAATGTAATAATTAGACATATATATATATTAAATACTACAATATTATCAACAGAACAGGAATAAAATTGAAGTTATTTTATTTAATAATATAAAATCTAAATAATAATATAAACGAAATTCCAAATGATTATAAATAAAAGGAAGATTTTTTAATATAATACAAATTCCGAATAACAACCCAAATCTCAATTAAAAATTATTTTATTACTTATCTGAATTACAATTAAAAGTAATGAAATTAATCTAAAAAATAATTAATTATTTAAATACCTTTTCGTCTTTTTTATATTTAAAAATTTTATATCAAACAACTTGAAAATGTTCAAGTAATACAAAATTACGCAATGAAAACCAATTGTAAAATTAAAATATTCAATATTAACAATAAATTTTATTAAATAAATAATTGATTAATTGAGTCAATAAAAAAATATCAAACTTATACTTCGAGGTGCCGATGATAATTCTATAATTATATTTTAAATGCTAGAAATGAAAAAAAAAATATATATATATATATAATTGCTAAAAACTTAAAAGTATATGCGAATTAATGTTATATAAGTTCGTTTTTATGTATTTTATAAAATATAGTAAATACATTTTGAATTTTGAATTAATTTCATTATTAACCATGTTTTTTCTAAACAAAACAAAAATAAAAAAGTTTCGATATTTTAAATTAATTTGAGGTAACATGAAAATTTTCAAAAAATTATAATGTTAGGTTAAAATATTCTAAATATCTTATAACAATAATTTAATCGCTACTTTATGCTGCTATACATTTATTTGATCAAAAGTCGGAAAATCTTTAAAAGTTATATAATTGCCTGATGAATTCTATTTTCCATTATATTAAATTTTATCATTCAACCAATATTAATGATAAAACGATCGAAATAATTGTTATTATAACGAATTAAATTCTCGTATAATAATCACAAATAGTTGAAATATACGACTTAAAATAAAACATCTTTCGTAAAATTTAATGACAATCTATTTTTAACACTTCTCTCAAAATGTAAACGCGTATTAATATTTTATTTTTAATTTTTTGGTAATGATAATACCTTCTATTTAGTTAAAAGAAAAAAGAAACAGAATATAGATTTTCTAAACGAGATAAAAGTAAGCCGAAACCAAACCAAAAAATACTCATAGAATATTAGTATTTTTTTTATTATTCCTTATAATTAGTATATTTATTTATAGAAAAATTGGTTTATTTATCAAATATAATTACTTAATCATACCATATTTAGATATAAAAAATTCAATAATATATTTAGACGTAGATAATATTAACATTATTAATAACTATTGAAATTAAATTCAATTACATAACAGAGTAAAATAAAATAATTATTATTTGAATAATGAATGTAATTAATGACAATATAAAGAATTACTATACAATATTTATTTCAAATTAAATTTCACATTTTTAATAAATTGTATGTAATATTAATTTAATAATATTAAAAATATTAAAAACAAAATATATTAGAACGCTAGCGATAGTAATAGTTTTACTAATACTTTTATGAAAGAATATACATATATATATATATATATATATATATATATATATATATATATATATATATAGTAAATATTTTCGTACAAGGAAAGCTTATAGAAAATTTAATAGATAATTAATTATTAAGAATAATTTTTTTATGATTTTTTTTCGGAATGAATTGAATAAATTGAAAAAGAATTTTGGTAGATTATTGTGGTGTAATTCTTACTATCGGATTATTGATCAATTATACAGTTGTGAAAGAGCTATCGTAAGATATTTTGTTTAAATATTCTTTGGTTGCTACAGATGAGACTCAAGATTAGCGTCGAAGAATGCAAAGGAACGAAGTTATTATATCTTCCTAAATATATCATCATGGCCATTGCTATCGTCAATATATGTTACCGAAGAAGTGGCTTAATAATTTAAATGAAATTTGATTTTGTAAAAAAAGTTCATTGCAATTGAAATTACTGTGATGTGCACTTGTAATTAAAGGTAATGAGAGTGCCCAAAGTGTAAATAATGCAAATGTTGATAATTATTCTTAGATTATTTCAACTTATGCATTCGTTATTTTTAATATAATTTTTATAATTTTTAATAAATGTTTAAGCTGTATTATTTCGATGATAAATATAAGAATTTTTAATGCATTTGAACAATTGTCATAGAATAATAAATAACACGTATTGTTTTTTTTTTGTTTTTCGTTTTTTTCATTCTTTTATTTGTTTTTCCGTAACAATTACGATTCTTTTATTGTTGATAATACAACAAGAAGTAATTAACGTGTGCTAATAATTTTGGAGTTTAAAACCTGTAAGATCGGTAAATTTGATAATAGTCATAATGGAAAATAAATATATCCTACGGCTTAAATAATATATAAAAATTTGAAGAAAAATATTGATAAACTCTATATGAACATACAATGATGACCTGAAAATTAACACTTTATATGAAGAATTCATCAAGTACATTTCGAGTCATTTAATGTCAGTATTGGCGATTTTTTTAATTGATTTTTTTTAATTTGTACTCAAACAATACAATAATTTGATTCTACCGTGAGGCACGGATATCGAAGAAAAGCCAAGAAATTTCTTTGATTAAAGGAACGTGCATGAAATTAATTAATTCATATTTTATTTCTATGCAATGAGTATTCATTAAAAAAATTAGATAAAAACTCTATAAATTTATTGAAATCTGATATTATTATACATATACATAAGAAATTTTATATTGAAATTTTAATGGTGCATAATATTACTTGAGCATAAAATCTTTAATTTAGACGAAATTGGTCGGATAAAGTAAATTTATTCTCACAATTTAAATAATAAAAACGAATTAATAGCTTATCTGTTTTATGATTCAATATTATTTGCTAAACATGAATCAGGCGATAGCAGCCTTGATTTTATTTCACGAGCCGAGCAGATTTTTGGCTTACGCCTTAATTATATTTTCGTCCGATATAATTTCAATTATGTTTCTCTACCATCTGCCATTATAATAAAGGTCAAATAAAATCTGACGTGTCAATGAAAAAAAAAAAAAAAAAAAAAAAAAAAAAAAAAAAAATAAAAAAAAAAAAATAAAAAAAAATAAATAAATAAAACCCATCATTAATCTTAACAATATCCTAGCGAATAATTCCATTTAAATGCATGTATTACCTGCACATAGGATGTGCGTAAGTTTATAGCAAATATTCGTAATCCTTATATTATGGATTACGGTAGTTCACCTGCTGACGAACTGTATTCTGTCTATACCTATGTATATATCTATCCTTAAGCAAGACTTCATCTTCTTGTTCTTGTTGGCGCATAGACACGATCAGCTGTGACTAGAGGTAGGTGGGCAAGAGATAAGTAAATAAGAGAGAGAGAGAGAGAGAGAGAATTGCGCGACCCTGCGCGTAAAAGTCGATTGTACATATGCATATACATATGCATATACATATATATATATATATATATATATATATACGGAACGCATAAAGAAGCAAAAGCATGAGCGGCAGCGGCGACGATGGCGGCGGTGGCAGCGACGACGGCGGCGGTGGCGGTGGCGGCGGCAACGGCAACGGCAACGGCAACGGCGGCGATGGCTACAACTGCACTACACTTCAGAGCAGCTGGACCTGGAGAGTCGAAGACTCGGCGCCCGCGTTTTAAGAGTTAAGCAGCGCCTAGAGCTTCAAACATTCACAATCGAACGAACGAATAAATTTAATATTAAAGCAACGGGATTCGTAGTCAGTAATCTAATTAGCGCGACAGCGTGTGTTACCAGTCTCGCTCGACGGCCAATTGATCATAACTTTGTATCGTCGCTTTTTCTAATAAAATGAAAATGTTGAGTCTATGTCGGCAGTCGTTCGTCGTCGTGAACGCGCAAAAGTGAGTACATGTTGCAAATGCGCAGCTTTCTGTCTCATGCTTGTATGACTTGTGTCCGCATTGTTTAATAATATAATTTAATAATCGTACGTCTTGGTCTTCAGTCATTATTCTCGGATGTTTGGAAAAATTCAACTCACGGCCGCGCCTGTGTGCGTGCCCGCGTGCTTGAATGCGTGAATGCGTGAATGCGTGAATGCGTGAATGCGTGAATGCGTGGCCGTCATTTATTATGTGGATGTGCTTGCATGCGCTCGCTCGCGTGTTTGGATTTTCAAAAGAAAAAAAAATTGATGAACATGTCGTTGCATCGATTTCCTTTTACTAATGTGATTGCGATTACCTAATGTGACATGTACTTCTTACATTACGCTTTATCGCGCTTTTTTGTTCTTACTTATAGTACAAATTGCTAAGCCAGTGTTGACTTTTACTAGCATTAATCTATCCTCTGTCCTTTCTATTCTAGGTCATTTAAACACGGCCATTCGCTGTAGCTTCTCTACCATTTACTCATTCATTTGTCTCTCTCTCTCTCTCTCTCTCTCTCTCTCCCCCCCCCCTCCGTCTCTGTCTCTGTCTCTTAATGTCATTCCCTCTTCACCGCCCCCTTTATTGCGATATTCAAGCTCGTCTATTCAGCTGATTCCCATGTCCTTGCCACTTGCGCGCGGTTGTTCCGGAGCCGAATAATTTCGGAATTTTCCACTCGTACCTATTTCGTGTTCTCATTTTTCTGCATAACTCTGTCTCTCTCTTTCTTTCTCTCCTGCGCTGTCTTCTCTTTACCTTCCACTCCGATTCTCTCCTCCCCCCTCCCCTCTCCCATCAACTGTTTCTTTTTCCTTCTGCCAAATATATCCAACGAAGTTCTCTATCTCTCTCTCGATGACTGACTGAGCTTTGAAATCAATGTTTAACTACACACTCACATCAAATGCATTCTTAACGAGATGATATTCTTATTTCATTTGCCAAAATAAGTTTTTTCTTTCGAATTTCGAAAAAAAAAAAAAAAAAAAAAAAAAAAAAAAAAAAAA
>NW_011948417.1:4936296-4977640 GCF_000503995.2 Ceratosolen solmsi marchali
ATTTGAAAAAAAAAAAAAAAAAAAAAAAATAAATAAATAAATAAATAAATAAATAAAATAAAATATATAAAATAATATAAATAAATAAATAGATAAAATATATTATAAACTACTTAAGAGCAGACGCTCTTTGTTTAGACGTATCTATATAAATAATAATAGTATAAAATAAATGTATTTTCAACTAAATTCTTAATAATTGCAAGTTTTTATTTGCTGGCCCCTGGATGTACAAATAAAGAATTAAATCATTTATTCAGCAAACTTAGTATTAGATAATATACATAAAAGAAAATAAGAAAATCATTAGTAACGAGAGAAAGTACAATGATTAATTAGTCGAATATTAATATGAGAAAAGTATATTTGCTTAGTAAATTGTGACATATTGTTATATTTGTATTTGTTGGCTGTATTTTGATTTACATTCGCATCTATATATTTACCCGCAATGATAAGCTATCGAGTTGTAATTGAGATTTATCAGTGTCTTAATTGATTTTGATAGTATTTAATAATAATTAACCACTCCAATTTGTTTGAGAACATTGATAATAGTAATAATTTGGATCACCGAAAAGATAATATTACATAATGTTATAAGTATCTCGGTATATTTATGGCAGCTACTATTGCAAAAATCTAGGTTTAAAATAACATATTTTAGTCTTATTTTAACGCTTTGTTATATAAATAATCGTATTGCATAAGTTACTTTTCAAATAGCTTTATTTCATTAAATGAAAACTGATTGTAAAAAATAGTAATTTGGATGTGATTTAAGATAAGATAAGAAATAATCTCCACAAGTGGTCCTTTCTTTTTATTAAACTGTATATATATACCTTCCGCTTATATGATAACACTATTTGCTAAATGCATCTCTTTATAAAAGAATAAATATTTGTAGATATTATCGTAAGCAAGTGCTTCTAATTTTTTATTTGATGCACTGTTGTAAAGTACTTATAATTTATAACTTATACATAAAATTTGAAATAAATTTCTCTTCCATAGGATAGGTACAAAATGTTTTGGGACTATAGTACCCACTACAAAAGTAAAGGAATTTCCATTGGAAAACGAACCTATTTTATCTTATAAGAAAGGCAGCAAGGAACGTGCAGAGTTGGAGAAGGCTTTGGATAAGATGACTTGCGAATGCGAAGAAATCCCATTAGTTATTGGTGGAAAAGAAATCAAATCGAATGTCGTTAAATATCAAGTTATGGTAAAGATGTTTTTACGTACACGTATTTATTAAAAGTTCTAAACTTAAGCATATATTTTTTGTAATTCTGACCATGTGTCAGAAATTTTGTATAAATCTTTCATTATTAATTATTTAAAAAATAATGATTTTATGAAGTTTTGCCTCAGCAAAAGATTCGTACAGCCCTTTATATTTCCACTGATTTTCATAATTTCTTAATAATGAATATTGAAATTTATTTTTGAACAGCCACATAACCATCAACATGCGGTAGCAAAATATTATTATGCCACGCCAGATCTGATACAGAAGGCTATCGATGCCTCCGTTAAGATGCAACGAGAATGGGAAAAGGTTCCATTTGAAAAAAGATTTGAAATATGGCTGAAGGCAGCAGACTTAATGTCAACAAAGTATCGACAGCAATTGAATGCTGCTACAATGCTTGGTCAAAGCAAAACCGCCATCCAAGCAGAAATAGATAGTGCAGCCGAACTTATTGATTTCTTTAAAATTAATGGTTATTTTCTCAAAGAGGCCTTAAAATATAAGCCTATTTCTCCAAATAAGGAGACTTTAAATTCAATGAGGTATCGAGGAATGGATGGATTTGTTGCAGCTGTTTCTCCGTTTAACTTCACTGCCATTGGTGGTAATCTTAGCTATACACCAGCTCTGATGGTTCGCATCTTATCAATTGGTTTCGGTAGTATAAATGCTGACAGTTGAATTTTATTAAAAATATAAAATGTTAAATAAATATCATGAAGAGTGTCTAATTTCAAAATATATAAGATCTTTAATTGCTTATTTGTTTTATGTAGATGAACATTAAAATTTTAACATAAACGTTTGATGAACATTAAAACATTTCATGTAAAAAATTTCTTTTATTATTATATGAAAAGCTTTATCATTTTCTTCTATAATTCGTATTATATTTATACCAACTCAAGTTTAACCTATAACGAAGGCATTATGAAGACAATGATTAATTGAAATATGATATTCTCCGTATTAAAATCGTCATATTTAATTTGCTTTAATTTTGTATATTCTGTGATTGGAATTTTTCATAATTTACCTCTATATTATGTAATAAGTAATTGTTAAAAATTTTAATTATTTATTAATTGAAATTTTCTAAAAGTTTTAAAACGTCTCAACAGCTTAAACATTCTTAATTATGCTTATTACAGGGCAATTCAGTTTTATGGAAGCCGTCTGATACTGCTGTCTTATCCAATTGGTGGATTTATAAAATTTGCAGAGAAGCTGGAGTTCCAGAAGGAGTTGTTAATTTCGTTCCTGCCCATGGGCCAGATTTTGGAGATACGATCACTGCTTCGCCTTACTTATCCGGGATTAACTTTACAGGCTCTGTAGCTACTTTTAATCGTCTTTGGTCTCAAGTTGGAAAGAACATTAATAAGTACAAAAATTATCCAAAAATGATTGGAGAATGTGGTGGTAAAAATTTCCATTTCGTACATCCAAGCGCTGATCCTAATTCAGTGGTAATGGGTACTATCAGGAGTTCCTTTGAATTCAACGGTCAAAAATGTTCAGCGTGCAGTAGGATGTATGTTCCTGAATCTTTATGGTCAGAGGTGAGTTAACCGTATACTTTTAATCGAATAAGAATTGTGATATATTCCTCTTTTATAATTTTGTGTGCCTTTAATTAACTCTGATTTATAGATCAAAGCTGGACTTTTGTGTACTCGTGATAAGTTAAAAATGGGAGACCCACGAGATTTCTCTATGTTTCTTGGAGCTGTAATCGATGCAACAGCTTTTAAAAGGATTACTGGCTACATCGAACATGCTAAAAAATCACCCGATCTTGAAATTATTGGTGGAGGTGGCTACGATGATTCGTAAGCATATACTTATATGCTATTTTGATTTTTTATATATTTTTATATTTTACTTATGATTTATTTTGATGATTTATAGGTGTGGTTACTTTATCGAACCAACCATTGTACAAACTAAAAATCCTAAAGATAAGATTATGACAGAAGAAATTTTTGGACCTGTACTAACGATTTATGTTTACAAAGACTCGCAACTTGACGAGACCATGAAATTAGTCGAATCCTCAACGCCTTATGCTTTAACCGGGGCAATATTTTCTCAGGATGAGTAAGTTTCCGTAATTTAGTATACACTTTTTATTTTTTAATTATTTGCAATTCTGGATTGCTTTGTTACATATAAATATGCCTGTGTTATAATAAATTAAACGTAAATACAATGGTTTTTATAATGAAAATAAATTATATTTACTGCATATTGATACCTTTATAGAAATAAAATAAAATATGACTTGAAATCTGTTTTAGAAAATGGGCAATACGCGCTCTTGAAGAGTTTAGATATACTTCTGGTAATTTTTACATAAATGATAAATCAACTGGATCAGTTGTTGGTCAACAACCATTCGGTGGTAGTCGTATGTCTGGAACAAACGATAAAGCTGGCGGTCCTCATTACGCTTTGAGATGGGCATCGCCACAGTCTATTAAGGAAACCTTTGTACCTTTAAAGGAATACGATTATGATTATATGCGTTCGTAAACATTTTAATTATTTAAATGAAGAATTCATTTGCAATAGAGTAATTTAATGTTTGAGTGGACCATCGGGCATGCCAGATTCTTATCTATAATTTAATGCATTTGTTAATACAAAATGAGAGAGTCTCTAACTTTGACAGTATAACTGCAATGCAGACTCGAAGTCTGATTTTATACTAATTTCGGTATTAAACTTACTGATCTGATTTTTAGAACATTTTAGTTTATTATTGCAAGCGCCAAACGTTTTCAACCATCGTAAATGCTTTCTTTACATAAAAAGAGACAGAGAAAGGAAACAAAGTGGCTGTAGATGAGATTGAAAATACATACGAAATTTTCTACAGCAAAGTGATAAGAAATTTCATAAAATATAAAATTACGATTGTAAGCTTCTATCATCAATTTTAGTACATAGAACTAAATTCTACAAACATTGGGGTGAGATATGAAAATGGCATAGTTCATTCGGTAAATTAGCCATACTTTTTTAAGTATCGTTTTTACATTGATTATGACAAATAATAAGATTGTTACGCCATTTAAGTGTGGCGTACACGCCCGCTGGCGAGCTCTGTTACATTATGATGTTTGTAAAATTGTGTACAAAGGATGACTGTATGTAAAATTTTTAAAAAGTTATAAAATCCAATTTTAACACCGTCTCAGTACCCCTGTTAGGAATTGTTGTACGTTCATGGTCGTATTTCATGACGTACTGTAGCTATTGTGATGTAATTTATTTTAATTGTATATTAAATATTCATTTGAATATTATAGTAATTCATTTAGAGTGTATATAATTATTTCCCTTTATTATAAATTTTCCGGACTTTTTCTTTCTTCACATTTTAAATATAATAATTGAATATTTTGACGATGTTGTGAAATGAAATTAAAAAATTATTGTTGTCATACATTACGAATTGAAACTTAACCATTTACGAACTTGTTTCAATATAGTATGCAATAAATTAAACGATATAATATAAGATATAAATTATTCAATAAATAGTAATTCATAAAATATGCATGACAATAATAGGCTATATTTTTTATGGCATATAAGAATAATACGATAATTATTTTTATTTGCAAAAAAATTTAATCATCTTAAAATTACAAATTTTACTACACCTATATATATATATATATATATATATATATATATATCTTTATATATCATATATATCTTTATATATCAAATATATACATATACAAAGAAAGATTGCGGTACGATTGAAAATTATTATAAAATATTGTTATAGGAAAACAAATAATGCTATTTTATTAATACACTATACTTACAAATACATAATTAGTGCAAATGAAGTTTGTAATAAAAAGAAATAAAAAATTAAAATATACGTACAATACAATACAATAATTCATGCTCTTACTGAACTTGACATTTCGATTGTCAAGTATTTATAAATTAATAGTTAAAAAAATGGTTAAAATTAAGAAATCTAGTTAGTATTATAATAATTCTCACAATTTAAAATAACACATATCAAATGTACTTTGATAACAAATTTATTTGAATTTATTTTTGTAGAAATTTTTCTTATGATGAATAAACTTATAATGAATTATATTTCTCGAAAAAATTAAAAATGTATCAAGTAAGTTACGTAATTTGTTTTATATTATAAAGTTGCATTATTAAGTAATTGAAAATTGAAAAATATACACGATATATAAGTAAACATAATGTATTTAAACTAATGTTAGTTCGTAAATAATGATGTCAAGAGTTTCAAATTAGTTGTCTTTAAATAATAAATGTTAGATTATGAAAAATAAATAATAAATACATTATTTTTTATTCATACCTCGACTCCATGTTATCAGTATTTTTAAAATCAGGCAAATAATTTTGTTGAATTAAAAAAAATATATTACCAAAGATTTTATTTCATTTTAAAATCCAATGTTACAGTATTAATTATAATTTTGTATATTACGATTCTATTCAATGACAAATTATTATAAATCAATAAAAAAAAAAAATATATATATATATATATATAAATTCTTTATAAAACTTTTCGGTAATTAATATATTAAATTATTTTTGTTATTAAAAGAAAAAGAAAGTAACACAAGAAGTTAATTATTCTCATTGTCTTTTTTTTTTATTTTATTTTAAAAAAAATATATAGTTTAATCGACTGTAAAATTTTCAATTAAATGAAAATTACATTGTACATTTTTAATAAGAGAATCTAATCACTGTACAATTTTATATTTATAAATATCTTTTAATAAAAGTTAATTTTAATTTACTAACAACGATAGTAATAATTAATTCATATTGTTGATCTTATGGATTTATATTTTAAATCTATTGTTTGAAACAGACTATATTTGTTGTTGTTGGTAATCTGAACGATATATAAAACCTTGTCAAGTGTGCCTAGGACAATTGCATACTTTAAGCATTAAATGTAACATAAATACTAAATAGGATAACTGATTCTTCTTTCTGAAAAAAAAAAAAAAAAAAAAAAAAAAAAAAAAAAAAAAATTCAATTATTTTCTCTTTTGTTTTCATCTATATACAAATAATTACCGTTTTAGCTTCGGTTTACATTGTATATCGTTCAATTTTTATAATCACTTTGACATATATTTATTGTTCTTTCTCTACTAATTCTCTGTGAATACTCGGTTACAAAGCCTAACAATATTACTCCGTTCATTGCAGTATTTTATACGATGAAAGCATTCCTTGCAAAACCCCAATGACATTCGATCACAGAGGCTTCGCTCATTATATCCAAACGACATTGATACTTAATTGTGCTACATATTATATAAATGTTACTTGTATTTTGTAATCTGCTCTTGTGGTAAAAATAGCCAATAATTGATAATATCGCAGTGCAGTTAGGTACGCCTTACTCGTTAATCTTTCTTTTGCTCTTTTTCATATCAACTAAATAAGTTTCTCTTTTTATTTATTTGGCAAAATCATTGACTTTAATATTTAACAATCAAATTGAACGACGTATTTAAAATCTCTTAATAAATTGCAAATTTGACGTCTGTTCACTGTATCAATGATGTACGTAGATAGATATTAACAATGTTGCAACTAACAATCATAAAACTGTAATAATAAATTTGATTGATTGATGATAAATTTGATTAAAATTTTGTTAAGGCATTTGTTGGTTATAATAACTGTGTCGCTAATACAATTATACTTAATTATAATATTTTTAAATTATTGCGCATCAAAATATTTTATTGAAAATAAATTTGTAAATCGATATCATTATTCTCCATAATATAATAAAAAATTTACATTAGATCCGATTTCAATATATATATATATATATATATATATATATATATATATATATATATATATATTGTGTAATAATTATTCTTATTTATGCATAATACAGTTATTTGTAAAATAAAAGTAAATCTTGATATTTGTCATTTTTGTCATAATAAAGCATTAGAAAGAAACGTTAAAATGTAATTTTAAATATATTTTATAAATTCGTATAAAAATTTAATCAAACGTCGTATGTATTTGTATGAAGGAAATTTGTATGAACAACGGATTAGTAGGACCGAACTATTTCTTTATTTATGATTAATATTAATTTTCAATATATTAGAAGTTAATAAACGAATGGGTGGAGCTTAAGTATAAAATGAGTTTGAATAAAGAAATCCATAGAAATGAGTAATGTTGTTGAATAGCACGCGACAAAAAGAAATTTTTATACGAATTACCAATGATACTTACCGTAAAACTATTTACATACGAAGATTATTGTTTATATTATATAAGCGAATGGAATACACGAGGATTGAGAAAAAGAAAGGAAAAAAAAAATCTTCGACATACAAAATCATTTATTCATATAAAAAGGACACTTTATACTAGAACGTACTGTTTTAATTCTAGCCTAAGGTTTCCACAATTGGGGATAACCAATGGGGATAACCAAGTTGCAGTCGAAGCGCTCATTTTTCTTTTTCGACTATCACATATCGTATAATATGTAGCGATGTGTGTGTTACGTTAAATAAAATCGCGTTGATAAAAGACAGATTGGTCATGGTTGAGTAGTGGCTATTATAGAGTAAAATTAAAATAATAAGAGACCAACTGACGGTAATGTATATTACGACGCAGATATTTATTGTGCTGCTTTTAACAATGTAAAACAAAATTATCTTCCCATCGATCTCATGCGAATTCACACTATCAAACTTTTCTTTATATATATATATATATATATATATATATATATATATATATATATATATATGTGTGTGTGAGTGAGTGTGTCTCTTTATATCCGTGTATCATTAAATATGTTACTATTTTAACACATTCCATACATTTACGTTATTTTTAGTATTATAAATCGCTATGTTTGGGTGTATAAAGAAGATATAAATACTATAAACGATTAATTGCTAAAGGGACGTTTACATTGGCCCAAAGCCGGCTCGCATATCGCGCCCCGCAATATCGTAACTACACTAATTCAGAGTGCGAAGAAAAAGAAAAAGAAAAGAAATAAACAAACAAACAAACAGACAGACAGACAGACAGACAGACAGACAGATAATAAGAATAACTAAGGACTAACAGAAGCTCAACTCACTCGTCTCAATCTCAACGAGACCAATAACGCGACGCGGCGAGTCGACTTTGGCGCTCACATATAAAAGGCTCAAGTTTTGCTGAAACGAGCAAAATATACAAGCGATAGCCCATCCGAGCATCCAAGCAGTAGAAGCTCATTACGCTTTTTTACTCGTTAACTTTTTTAGTACGAAAATTTAAGGGTCAGGCTAAATTATCCCTAAAAAAGTGAAAGAAGTGTACGAACTTCATTAAGCTAATAGTTAAATAATTACATTAATCACTAAATATAAAAGCTTCTACCGGTCAAACGGCTCGGAAAATAAAGAAGGTTTTTTTCTTTCTCTCTCTCTCTCTCTCTCTCTCTCTCTCTCTCTCTCTCTCTTTTCTTTTCTTTTCTTTTCTTTTCATTCTTTTTCTTTTCATTCTTTTTCTTTTCTTTTTTCTTCTTCTTTTTTTTTCTTCCTTTTTTCATTCGTTCTTTCTTTTTCTTTTTTTTTGTCTTTTTTTTAAAGGAAAAAAAAAAGAATAATTTATCGAATGCGCGGACTACTACGGGCTGCTCTCGTTAAGAAGACAGGGCTTCAATCTTCGTATTCTCTCCTATTCGTTCTTTTATGTCTAATATAATAAAAGAGAAGAAGAAAATATTACGCATCTTCGAGTCTCGCAGTTCGATAATTAAAGTGTGAACCAGAGACCGAAGAGTCGAAATAATGTAATCTTAATAACGCTATTATTATTCATTCGTCTTCTTGCATTAAAATAGAGGATTTTGTTAAATAGCCAGTGGAAATAGCGAGCCGGTGGAAGACGAGGAGAGAAAGTGGCATACATAGTGAGAAAGAGGAAAAACGAGAGACAAAGAGTGAGTTATTTACGGCATTTAAATGCGATTAAAGTGATTATTACAGAGTATAGAGGATCATGTAAATGTATATTATATTTATATTTGCGTATATATATATATATATATGCGTTTACATATGCCTACGTAAATGATTAAGTAGTAGTATGTCTTACTAATATCAGCTCGCCGGAGAAGCGAGTAATTGTCTCTTTACTTTTGGTCCTCCGAGCGAGCAAAACCTTTTGAGCTTAAAAATTGCGCTTTCTTAAAAATTTCACTTCGTTCGTATTTTCTTAATGCATCGTCTTGATTCGCTCTCATCGTTCATCTATGTTCTTTCGTGAAAGTCTGCTTCTTCGTGTCGTCAGTTAAAAAGAAATAAAAAAAAAGAAAAAAAAAAAGAAAAAAGAAGAAGGTATTATTTACATCGTAGTAAATGCAAAACATTTAAATGCCGACGTCGAGGGTTTTTTTTTTCTTTTTATGTTTTTATTATTTTTTTTTCTTTTAAATTTAAATGCATCGCCGGACACGCACAGCTAAACATCGTATCGATTAAAACTTGCTGAAAGCGGCGATAAGATTCAACGCTGCTCTGCCTTGTTCCATTATCGTATAAATAATCATTTCGTATATTTGTCGTTTGTTTAAAAAAAATTGGCCCGATGATCTTATAGCGTGTTATCATTTAATTTTCCAAAATTTATCGACGAAAATCATTATAAACGAAGGCACAGTTCGAAGTCTTGCATATCGCTAATAATATTCATTCGTGCATAGTTGTGCTTGTCGATGAAAGGAAAAAAAAAAAAAAAAAAAAAAAAAAAAAAAATTTCGGTACAGCGCAAGATTTCCCATCTTTTTCTTTGTTCCTTAAACTATACTTTACATTTTCGTTCTTCACTGTTTATATTTAGCCTTCGTATTTTGGCACTGCAAAACCATACGCTCACATTCAAACACTAATTCACTTTCACTTCTAACTTCTATTTATATGCAATAATTATGTATAAATTTATATATACGTATAAAACAATATAATATATATATATATATATATATATATATATATATATATATATATATACACACACACACATATATATATATATATATAAACGCTTAAGTTTTGGCCACTCAGTACAAAATCACCTTCTTTACAATTGTCTTTGTCTAAGGCGATTTATATTAAGCTTTAATTTGCTTTTATCCACTCTTCTATCCTCTCACATCATTTTCATTCCATACTTTCGCTCTCATTCTTTTTTTACACAACGCACGCACTTCTCTCATCATGTTATCTGTCATATTTTTAATTTATATTTATAACATCGACAACACACGGTCGACAAATTTAGTTCTTTATTTAATTAAGCCACTACTATTCGATGGCTCATCTTCTTTTTTTGGCAGCGGCATGAGCTATCATCTCCTTCAGCATTGGGCTCGCGGAACAAGCTTTCGGTTCGCATTTCATTTTACCATCTCCTCCGCAGCTACAAATCAATAATATGAGGTTTAAAATATCGATTTTTAAGGATAAATTGGTGGCTTTATTTGTAATGGAAATAAGAAAGGAGGAGAAAAGGCGCTAATAAGATAACAAGAAAGTCAACTTACATGCATGACATACAGGGTCCGGATTTTGATTTTATATCTTCACCAACTCGGTACGCCTTGTTACCAACTTGACATCCTCCACGGAATGCGCTCCCTTTGTACGCGTGCGACAAGAAATGAGGTGGTAATGTTGTCGTTGTGGTCGTGGTTGTTGTCGTCAGATTGAGAGATGTTGCCATGGATACCGGACACTCGTACCTTGGACAGCAGAATCCACCGATTGGTTCTTCGCGACAACCGAGAATCGGTGGCGGGCAACTTTGTTGTAAGCATATTATGTCACTGCGGAAGCAGAAGCAAAAGTCACAAGCATCGTCACGAGGAATCTGCTGAGCCGACATGTAAATCTTTCCACCGTATCGGCATGTGCCAGGACCATAAACTGCCTGATCGTCATAATCTTCCGATTCAGGATCGTCTGTATTGAATGGATTTTTTATATCGGCGGAATCAGGGGGAAAAACGTTTTCATCGTCTGTTTCCGTTGATTGTTGATCCGGGAACTCGGGACGCTTGTGAGGTTTATTAATATCGGGTTCGGATGTTGTCGAGTGCGATTCGATCGGTCGCTCTTCGCTATTACCGTGAGTAGCTAATACGATTGGCTCCTCCGTTTGTTGGCCGCCGACAATGTGGTCGTGATATTGATTATCTTCGGCATTTGTCACTTCGGATGTTTGTTGAACGTTTGTTAATTCTTCCTCCGGTACTGTGATCTTGGTACTTTGTTCACGAAGATCATTTGATAGTGTTGTTTGGATTTCGCTAGTAGGTATGCCAATTGTCGAGGTCGGCCCCTCGGGTACAATCGATCCTATGCTGCTGTGCTCATTTTCATTATTACTTTGACTAGGTGTTGAATCAGTGGTGGCAGCTTCTGAGATTGTGACTTGGCTGAAATTACCCTTTTGTTCGTCAAGTTCGGGAATTTCGTCGCTCGTTGATCCATCGCCAAGTTCTTTGTTCGGTGTTTCAGTAAGGATCTCTAAGCCATCGTTATCTTGATAACTTTCAATATACGTCGATTTAATCGTCGACGTTTCATGAGAAAATATTTCTTCATCGTCCTTTATCATCGTTGTGACTTCCAGGTTGCTTTGATCGATCGTTTTATTAACAAACAACAATTTATCCGTTGTAGTTTCTACTGGACTGTGCATATCCTCTTCATCTTTATTGATAGGATCGTCGTATCCTGGTGTACTTGGTTCATGGTATAATACAGATTGAACTGTCGTCATACCTTCCGCTAATTCTTTTTCAATTTCAGAATGTTCGAATTGTTCGCTCTTCTCAGTTGTCTTTATTTCACTCTCCGTCTGAATAGTTTTTTCATCATCCAACGTTGTGATATGTTTTTCAGGCTCGATTAACGATTCGGTTGGCCTAATTATAAATTCAGTTTCATTATCATTAATTATTGCCGACTCTGTAATAATTTCTTGACCCGATATTCCCAATTCTTCGTTCAATTCCTTATGACTCGTTGTTGGCTCTTCTTTTTGCTCCTCCACAATTTCCGTCGTACTTTCTAATCTTATTTCTTCTTCAGACTCTATCTTATCTTTATCTAACGGGAATTTATTTTCTGTCTCTTCAAATTGCGTGGCATCTGTGAATTCATTATTCTCAAGATTTTCAATATTTAATTGTATTATTGTCGACGATTCTGGGGATGATTCTTCATTTTCAGTAGTTAATTTAGTTGTTTCGACATTCGGCAAAATTAATTTTGGATCTTCCGTTATAGGGACATTTTCTTCGGTTAAAACGTCTTCGCCCGATTCATTTATCGTTGAATTTGTGTCCAGTTTTACAAATAGGGCTTCCTCTGAGCTATTATTAACGACTGTAGTTGGTACTTGTTTTTCCTCAACTTGAGCAATCAATTTTTTTTCCGTTGAATTATCATCGACCGCTGTTGGAGAAATAGTGGATGATAAATCATTTGACGCGATCTCGGTTGCGTGACCGTTTAACGTATCAATGTCTTTATTTAGTCCGGTGGATTCTGAATTTACGGATAATGAAATTGTTTGGTTGTTCGGTGACACTGTAGGTAAATTTTCTAATTCAATTTCCTCATATTTCGTGACACTTTCGGTCGATGAAATTGGAGTCGATTCAGCAAATTCCTTCTCAGTTATGGAAAGTTCCGTGCTCGAGTCAACGGCTATTTTATTGATTTCAACTGAATTTGATTCTGTAGATGTTGGCGAGTAGTATTCTAAATCAGAATCATTCAGTTTGTCGACTTGTTGGTCCTCTGTAGTCGGTATTGTTACCGGCGCTAATGTTATATTTTCAAGCGTATCTAACGAAGTTGGCTTCGTTTCAGCAGCGGGAGGAGTGAATAATTCATCGCTATCCGCAGGAGCCTTTGATGTTTCCTTATCAATGGATTCTATAGAAAGAGCAGTTGTTTCATACGCTGGCTCTTGTATGTCGTTTGCAGTTATGTCATTTTTCGCAGTCGTTTCGATCAAATCTTTATGCTTAGATTCCGATTCAGTAAATAAACTCGACTGTGTTGTTAAATGTACTGTCTCGGGCGTATTATCGATTGTAATTTCTCTAACTATCGAATCAACATTTTCTGCAATTGTTTTATGTAAATCATCGTAATTCATTGGCTCTTCGAGTTTATTCATTTCGGTTTGCGACTCGTGCTCAAAATCTAATTTCGGCGGTAAATTAATATCATATTCTTCATTAGAATCTTCTGGTTTTGCACTACTAAATTCTGTAGTTATGAAAATGGCATCTTCCTCGGTATTGTTAGCTTTATTGGATACACCGAGCTGATATTCTTCGGTGTCTTTATTTCTATCGCCAACATAACCTGGGGATGTTTCTTCGCTGATATCTGCCGCCGGTGCGCTTGACTCATCGATCGCAATTGAAGTAGTTTCTATAAATATCGAAGAACTAATTGTCTGCTTCTCCAAAAATGGAGGAGCTGTTGATTTATCCAACTCATTGACAATTGAGGTTGATTCTAAGATTTCTGGCTGCAATTTAATAGAATACTCAGTTGATTGTTCGATAGGCCTGGTATTTTCTGTACTTGTGGTGATTTCTGAATAAACATGATGCTCATCTACCGAAGGATTTTCCGGTGCTTTAGTTTGCATCTTATCATCATAAGTGGATAAATGATTATCAGTCATTTGATTATCAGCCTCTAATTCAACGCTGGAAGTCGAATCACAGGTATACATGGGACAGCACGAGTCCGCATTTGTGTACATAGGTACGCAGTTAGGCAAGTCTGTTGGCGGTGGAGAGCATTTAATAAGATCACACTGCACAATGCTACTCACACATCGACAACTTAATTGGCAAGCATTTGCTGGAGGAATAGCCGAATTATTATAATAAGATTGTCCATCGACCAAACAATTACCTTCTCCGGGAATACCTGAAGCGGGCCGCATGTCGGCCGATACTGGTAATTTAATTTCAATTTCAGGCATTTCACTAGTCATTGGATTTACTTCTGTCGAATGTCCCAGTTTATGTTCATCTTTAGGTTTATTATTCGGCGATTCGGGTCTCTCAGTAAATTGTTCGGTATTATATATTATTGTCGTTAATGATTCTTTCTCTAAATTTTCCGTGACAGATTCTTCTTGTACACTAGTCATCGGCTCCTCCCCAGGTAATTGAGAGTTTATATTATTAAATTTATGTTCTTCGATCGTTTCAGTTGGAGTATCATCCTCTGTAATTGTAATATCTTTTCTATCTTCTTCGTTATTGACAGATATTTCAGGATCTATTTTTGTAGTTGAGAATTGATCGTCTTCGGTATTCGTCGATGCTTCGGACGACGACGGCAATTCACTTTCCTTATCAGTGAATTTTTGAGTAACAGCGCTATCATTGTCTGTTATTTCATCCAACCCTAATGCCTCGACAATAGATACTGTACTAGTCTCGGTATTTCCCAAACTTTCTTCCAGCACTTCCTTTGATATATTGAAATCACTTGTATCCAACGAAGCCTCGGATAAAATTGATTGTGTAACTGCGTTCAATTCATCGATAATGTGATCTTCGCTCATAGGTTCGGATGATTTATTATTTGCTCCTAAAGTATCGATTATTGTAGATTCTTCTTTATCAATTGGATTCTTTATTAACTCGGGTATAGAATTTTCATTTGGACTCGGTTCGCTACTCTCTTGGATATCTGAAACTTCAGTGATTAACTCATTTTCCTTTGATAATGGAGATATATCTTCTTCCAATTCAGGCTTATGTTCATTAATATTCTGTAAATTAATTGGTAATGTTTCGGTATGTTCATCTTTGAAGGTTGAATCTATCGTCATTTCGGTTGAACGTATATTTTCGTTATCCATCGTATTAACTTGTGAATTATCGTCAAGTTCTTCATGCACCTCGGATGTATCTTTCTGATGATCAATTAATATCGGCGATTGTGTATTACTAGCCTCCAATGATGGCTTGACAGTTAACTTTTCTATGATTTCTTTGTCCGTCAATGACTGCTCCGTACTCACATCGTCAGCATGAATTATATATTCTTCTACAGACGAATTAGTCGTACTTGTTTGTTTAGTGCTGATTTCATCAATTGGTATTGTTTCCGAAGTACTTTCTGCATTACTTGTTCGCTCGTTCTCTATCATATGCAGATTTGGCTCGATAGGTTCTATATTTTCATCTGGTTTATTATATTCTGATATTCCGTCGATAGATAGCATTGTCGTACTTTCAGAAGACGCTTTAGATGGAATAGAAATTTCCGTAATATAACTTTCTATTTCAGAATCTTCTATTGGATAAGCTTCGTGTAGTGACGTAGACGGCTGCTGACTTGTGTCAGTACTTAAGTCATGCGGGGGTAAATAAGTCGTTGATACATATTCCGGACGATCGGTTTGCTTATTATCGGTATTATTTAAGCTGTCAGGAAGTTCACTTTCATTAACGAAGTTTCCTTCTGTTGCTTCACTATCCGTCACAGCGTCGTTATCCTCTGCTTTATGTTCAGGACCTCGTTCTGGCATTAAAATTTCAGTAGATTCTTGTTCCGGTATTTCTATTGCTTCTGTATTACCTTCGAGCGGCAGTTTTTCATGATCTTGAACCGCAGTGCTGAATTCGGCTGATATTTCTTCGTTATTAGTTTTTTCAAAAGTGTTATCGGTAAGTGAAGAGTTTATTGGGGCAAGCGTGCTTTCTTCAGTGATGGTATATACAGGATTTATCGCCTCATTGCTTACTTCTTCGTTATTATTATTATTATTGTGAAAACTATCGGTGAATGGTATTTCTGTGCTTAATGGGAAATTAGTTTTTTCCGTTTGCTTATCATAATCGTTATCAGTTGATTTATCAAAATCCGTGGATGAATTAATTGCTGTATTATCATTAGTCTCATCAACATTAGCCAATGCTGGTGTATCAGTTTTTGTTACTGTCACTACATTTTCTATTCCTTTAATTTCATCCGTACTCGATGCTGTTACAAATTCAATGCTCGTAAACCCATTAGGTTGTTCCATTTCATTTTTATAAATCGAAGTGTCTATAGTCGACGTTTCAAAACTGTCGGACGAGATATTTTTTTCTTTATCTATATGTTCGTTAGAATGTATTACAGTTGACGTTTCAATGACTTTAGTTACATAAATATCCTCTGTCCTTTCATCATGATCGACACTTAATTCTGTCGCTGATTCAGCATCAATCGGTGCATTTATTTTCTCGGACACTTCATCATCGCTATTTATTAATGGATCTTCAAAAACAGATGGTGTACTAACTTTTTCAACCTTCTTGTATTCTTCGGAACTAGTTATTGGTATTTCGTAATTAACCGAAGTCATATGTTCTTCGCCTAATTTATCCTCAATTTTTACCGTCGAATACTCAACTATATTGTTATCACGTTCAGTAGTATAATATTGCCCATCCGTGCTATCCACTGGCTTATCGGAATCCTTATCAGAAGTATAAAGTAGAGAGTCTGATATTTTATTACTACTGCTTTGCTCTGTCGTTGTTATTTCACTAATTGGACTAGATGATTCACTAGATTTCTCTATTGGTTCATTTGTTATCGATGTTGTTGCGTCTTCTGATAATTCTCTCTCAGTGGTATTGATCTCGGATTGGCTTGATTTTACAAGTTCGTCATCAATTATGGAAGATTTTGTGGATGATTTATCTAATTCTTCCGTTTGCTGTTCCGTCGTGTAAGCATCGGTTAATTCACTATCAATTAATGCGTCTATTCCTTTTTCCAAATTGATTATTGTAGTAATTTCTCCATTGGCTTGGGATATTTTTGATTCTGCCGGTAATCCCGTTGAAATACTCGATTCCGTTATTGGTTTCTCCTCTTTTTCACTTTCTGCAGTACTGACTTCGGTAATTCTTGAAGGAAATTCGAATGTTACACCTCCGTGAGTAGTTGCAGGAATTTCTGTTTGCGATATTTCGTTTATACTGCCCGTTGACATTTTCAATGAATCGTCATTTATATCAAGTGCCGTCATTGTATTATTATCATTGGCTTTAATGACTGTCGTTTCCGGCTCTCCCTCCGATTCTTTTGCTAATTGAGAATTTTCATATATCAAAGTCGTATACCTTTCTTCTTCAATCGTAGCTTCATTGGAAGACAATTTTACAGGCTCTTGAATTCCCAATTCAGGAACCTCATTACCTAAAGGTGTTACGATTAATGCTTTATCGGTTGTAGGTATGCGATTGGCTACTATTTGTTCAGGAATCGTATTATCCGCTCCTGGGAACGATTCTTGCTGTCTATGCTCCTCATGGTCAGTAGATTGTTCTGGAATATTTTTCCTGTCACCATCGTCAGAAATTTCTGTTGCTAAATTTGCAAATCCATCTTCTGCAAATGTAATTACGATTTGTTTATGAACACCTTTATTTATACTCAAAGAATGAGCATTGTAATAAATTTAATTAAACCGATTAGTTCATGAAATTAATATTACTATTTCTAAACGGCATGTGCTCAAATTTTAATTTTACCTTTCTTAAAATTTACGAGCGTAAATTATTCTTTACTTATTAATGCTCAACTATTTAAGCAGTGCGAATATTCTGTGATTTAATAAAATGTCGCTTAATCATCGATTTAATCGTCAATTAAATAATTAATATTAATTATTATTGATAAAATTATTTTTGTCAATTAAATGATTAATTTTTCATATGCACGTAGGTAGAGTAATTCATCGATTCACCATAATATAAAACGATAGAATTTGCGACAAAGACGAACTAATCGTACCGTATTGATTAAATTCATCCCCAAGGTGATAGATACTATTTCTTACACGATAACAAAACATCTTTATAATCGGATAAAAATCGAATGCTCACCGCACTGATACGTGGTTGGGCAGCACTCTCCATCGAGCGGTGGCAGGGCCGTACAATTTTTGCCATGGGATTCCATGGGCTTACCACATTCCTGAACAGCACAGACAATCTCGCCGTGGAAGCAATAGCAGTGCTGACAGGGCTGTATGGTGTAGATAAGTTCACCGTCTTCGTATGCTTTATCATCGTAGTGACATTGCGGGGGTGTTGTACGTGGTGCGAGTGTCGTGGTCATAATGAGACCGGGTGTGGTACCGGCGGCAATTTCGTATCCTTCGTCGTACTCTATTGCGTAAGGGAAGCAGCATTTATTATTTATGGTTTGTTGCGCCTCAAAAAGGACGTCGATTATAGTGGCTGAACGCGAGTGCGACTCTCGAGTAAAACGCACATTGTTGAGAATTGAAATTAACGAGAGAGCATCGTAAATACGTAAATAGATTGCCGCTTTCGCGATTAGCCATAAAAAAAAGATGAAAAAAAAAAGATGAAAAAAAAAGAGAAAAAAAAAAAAAAAAAGAAAAAAAAAATGAAAAAAAAAAAAAAAGAAGAAAAAAAGAGAAATAGAGAGAGAGAGAGAGAGAGAGAAAAAGAAAAGAAAAAAAATAATTGTCCGGAATAGCCGAGTTTGTAGGCGCAAATACGCTAATAGCACGTTTACGTATGATAATAGAGATGAAATAGTAGTACGAATCGGTAAGATAAGAGATCGCTGGTGGTCACAGGTGGTTATGTATGCCTTATGAAATGTGCCGACTCACCGCAATTGTACTTGACAGGACAGCAGATTCCCGGCTGATAAACTGGCCTGCATCCAGCAACGGATAGAGTGCACTGCTGCATAAGACAGGTTGTCTTATTTCTGATGCAGTAACAGAGCTCGCAGGGGTTATTGGCTTCGATCGGTAGTTGGGCGCCGTCGGCGAAGAAGCGGTCGTTGACATTGCAGCCGTATGTGTCGGGGAAGCCGAGTTCGAATGAAAGCAGAGCGTCGGGCGAGGACGGTGTTGGTGATTTGGAGGGCGAAGTCGTCGTCGAGGTCAACAGCTGCACTGGCACTTCTGGGCACGTGATTACGGGGCAGCATTGGTCCGGACGCTTTTCCACCGTGCAGTCTTGACCTATCGCCTTTGTGAAGGGGCATACCCTCAGATAGCACATTAGCATTCGATTGTGGCATGTGCAATTCAAGCAAGGCTCGTTCGTGATGATCCGGGCGCCTTCTTGGTAGCGTTGGAAGTTGTAGTAGCAGCCGCTTGAAGCTAAGAAAGGGCGTTTTAAGTTTATGGGTTCGAAGGACTCGAATAAACGGAGTGAGGGCCGTTTGTTTATTTCATTTTGCTTCATCGTCTTATTTACCCATGAATTTAAGTATTGTCAATTTGTTAAATTGTCGTATGATTTTCATAATCGTAGGCTCAATTTTAAGATAATATAATTCAATATGCAATAGTCCAAGTTTTAACAGTCGACGTTTAATTACTTATGTGCCAATTCCGTGAAAATACCACTTATTGCATTAGACGCGTTTATTAATTTTATATATATATATATATATATATATATATATATATATATTTATTTTTAATTCCATTAGCGCATTAGTTACGTTTTTATTAATTTATTGAATGTCAATTTATGGGAATATCGAATATCGATCGGCAATGTAACGATGACTATGTATGCAATTGTCTGTAGTTGTATGTTAATAACTTGTAATACTTAAAAGTACCTACCTGCATCATATTCTGCAACCTGCGTCGAGTCAGATTCATAAACTGGAGCTGTAATTGTAAAATAATTAAATCATCATAATAGTAACATATAAGACCTTAATAACTTAATGATTGTATAACGGTAGAATTATATATTTATTATATACGGATTATCGACTTATAATAAATAATCTTACTAAATCTACTTCAATATAATATCAACGAGTATATACGTTTTCAGTCTTGTTTTAATCATTTGAAATTTTTGATAGTTTGTAATATTATAAATTTTAAAATAACCATTGACTCGGTGACATTCTTAAATTTGTATTTCGAATGATAAACTTTATGAAACTATACTTCCAAAAAGTTATTGTGATAATAAATAAATAAACAAATAAATAAGTAAATAAATATAAAAGGTAATAATAATAATAATAATAATAATGATAATGATAATAATGATAATGATAATAATAATAATGATAATGATAATAATAACGAACTGATTATGATAGTACCATGACAGATGTTGGGGATTATTTATATTTGTAATTACAATAGGATATATACGGGCTCCAATCTGTTCTATAGAGGTAGTCTTGCTCATACTTTTTGTACATGTAAAAGTACTCAAGGGTATTGAATGCTATAAGTTTATGAGCGCGAGGTGGTGTCAGTTATTTTTAAAGCGTCATATGGTGTTAACTTCAATACATCGTGTAACATACATTATCAATACTATGATATCCTCGATTCTCCAGTAGTTCACAGCAATGTTTCCCTAGAATTCCCCGCTTTCTCTCTCTCTCTC
The DNA here is from genome assembly GCF_000503995.2 of Ceratosolen solmsi marchali. Classification (NCBI taxonomy): domain Eukaryota; kingdom Metazoa; phylum Arthropoda; class Insecta; order Hymenoptera; family Agaonidae; genus Ceratosolen; species Ceratosolen solmsi. Next base: position 4,957,104 of record NW_011948417.1, read on the forward strand.
TCTCTCTCTCTCTCTCACGTACATACGCACGCACGCACGCACGCGTACGCGCACGCTTTTTTGCTTTATTTTTCCTCCTCTCTTCTAATCTCCATTGTTTACTTTTCAAATGGCTGTTACTTTCTCCCCGAGTTCTATTTTGATCGTTTTCAGTACACTGCCCTTATGCACGTACGCAGTGCAAGCACAAAGCAATGTTCGTACTCTATGTATCCACCCCTTGGGCTCTTGAGAGAAGAAAAGAGGAAGGATCGAATGAGCTAGGAGCTAGGAGACTGGACATTTTCGTGATTTTTTCAAAATTGAAATGTCTCCCACAGCAGTCACTAGAGCTTGATTGTTATAGACACAAATGAAACGTGAGGTACCCTCTCCCTTCATTTTACATCTATAGTAAAAGAAAATGTAATGACTAGGGCGAGCGATATTGTTAGACGCCATCGAGATAAATGGTTCTTTTTAACTTTCTCCTGTTAATAGATTATAATGGGAGCTTTCTTTAAACAACGCAGCATTCTCCTTTTACGTTACGGTACTCTTTACTATCCGTGCTTCTATAGCTTTTGTGCGCCGTGCAAGCATCTTCATTCCCTCATTCGATGATTTCATTATCCTTAGCTGAATGTAAAGCGAACTTTCAATTAGAAAAATGATTTAATTAGACCATGATCAAATGAATTACACGATAGCGGCTTTACAATTTACAAAGAGAACATAATATACTTTTCGGGAAAGAAAGCCTCAGTACGATTTGTAGGAAATGTAATTAAACGTGATAAAACGAATGTTGATATTATCGAGGAAATTCACAGTCGAACCGACAAATTCTATGAAAAATGTTTTAATTAATCTATGTAATAAAATTCAGCCAGTAAAGGGTGTCGCAACGTAAAAAGTCTCATAAAAATTTAATGTTAATAAATAAACGTTAACGTTTCGTGTTAAAAAGTAATTTTATTAGAATAAAACAACAACAACAACAACAGCAGCAACAACAACAATAACAACAGCAGCAGCAACAACAATAACAATAGTAAAATTAAATATATAAACGTTAAAGTTTCGTGTTAAAAAGTAATTTTATTAGAATAAAACAACAACAACAACATCAACAACAACAGCAGCAGCAGCAACAACAATAACAACAGTAAAATGAAAAAATAAAAGAGAAAAAAAACTTGGTTAAATCAAAATTCTTTCGAAAGATATGAGCACATATTAAGTGGAATGGGATTTTATAGAAGTGGATCGATCGAGGAAGCCCTGCGCTATTTTATTTTATCTTGTTCTTACAAAGAAACAAGAATCTTCCAAAAGTGAAACTCGAATTCCATTTATTATTCCGAAATTCATGTGAAAGCCAAAACGTCGTCTACGACTACGAGATCACCGATTCGATTACATTAATATTTTCCATTATATTACCTGTTACATCACTGTTGTTATGATATTTCAAAATTAAATTTTTTTCTGAAACTTTTTATCAAATACATCGTTTTATCAATACATACCGACAGTATTATTATTATTGTAATAAGGAATCGTTACAACTTCACGCTGTGAATACTTCATAAGATATAGTTTTATGTATATAATATAATAATATTTCAATGGTGATCGTCAAATTTTTCTATCCAAATTTTGAAGTATCGTTTTAATAAATATTGAGAATCAATAATGATAATTTAATCACTTGCTCGTTAAGCTCGTCAAAATGCAGTCAATATTGTAAAATTAATTTTTAAACAATGTTTTAAGTAAGATGATATTACTCCAGTATTATTGTGTTATTTGATTGGAAGCTTTGAAAATTTATGGTAAATGCATTGGAATAGCCCTAATGGCTGTAATTTGCGGGGGGAACGAAGCGTCTCGATATCGAGGATGAAGAATAATTTTATAAAAGGCTTTTTCAATCGACAATCCTGTTCAATAGATAGCCAAATTTTCGGGGAAGCGTTCTTTTGGCGATTCCGGTCGCACCTTCATCAGCCGACCTTCCTCCTTCCAGCGAGACATTGGTGGCGAGCGACTGGGTGGTCAAAATTTGGGACAAACGATCCTCGTAAAAGCTTGAAAGAAGGAGCGAGTGAGTGAGGTAGAGGTAGAGAGAGAGGTAGAGAGAGAGGTAGAGAGAGAGGTAGAGAGAGAGGTAGAGAGAGAGGTAGAGAGAGAGGTAGAGAGAGAGGTAGAGAGAGAGGTAGAGAGAGAGGTAGAGAGAGAGGTAGAGAGAGAGGTAGAGAGAGAGGTAGAGAGAGAGGTAGAGAGAGAGGTAGAGAGAGAGGTAGAGAGAGAGGTAGAGAGAGAGGTAGAGAGAGAGGTAGAGAGAGAGGTAGAGAGAGGAGCGCGATGATGGGCGTGAGGGTGGGTGGGTCGGCGGTGGGGTGGGGAGTAGGATGAGAAGGTGGAGGAGGAGGAGGTAGACTCGGCGGTGCGGTGCTCATCAGCGTGCGAATCAGCGACGGGGACGTAGCATCAGCATTCCGCGAGTAGGGCTCGGCGTGGACAGTTTCCAGCGAATTGCCAATTGCGCCAATCGCAGAGTATAAGAGTGCGATGCGAGCCTAGTAGCTCTTGTAGCGCGTGCCTCCACGTTTCCCGCGGCTGCACGGACGCGGCGACGGGCGCACGTAAGCGTCCGGGCTGCCGTGCCCCGGTAGGCCCCTTGATATGCGCACCTCCGTGTCTCGGGGAGTCTACGGGCGCCTTGACCTTGCGACCGGGATGTTTAGCGCGCGGCCGACTTTATCCGACGACTGTTGGCTGTGCGCTGAGCAGGCGAGGCTTTGCACGAACGAGGGCGCGTTTTTCATTTTCAGGCTCCGGTTCCTCTGGCTGCCGGTGATTCTCGCTCTCTCGTGTTCCCTCTAACGGGCACGCGGCCGCTTTTGCTTCGACTCCTCGACGTTCACTTTGCCCTCCCGAGCATCCTTTTACCGATGATTTTTAGGATTTTGAGGATTTTGAGGATTTTGAGGATTCTTAGGATTTTGAGGTTTTTGAGGATTTTGAGGATTTTTAGGATTTTTAGGATTTTGAGGGGGAGTGTGATTTCCGCAGCACGTATGTTGTCTCTACAACTATTTTGCCTTTCTTTAACTGCCGGAATAAGTATTTCCGTGGAAAATTTAAATTCTTTCTGTGTAAGGCTTAGCTCCTCTTTCAATAGAATTCGTATTGAGCCACCCAACAGACTATCAAAGAGTAAGAGATTCTCATTAGCTTGATTTTTCTTTGAAAAACTATCTGCACAGTAATACGGCTGGCTAGTGCTTTTTCTACAAAACTTTATTCACTAGCGGGATAATGCTGAAGAAATAATAAAGAGAAAAGTTTATCATTACGAAGTGATATTTAATTTAGTCTTATAAACGTTTGGGCAGGCAATTGGCAATGTAATGTGCCATAAATAAAAAAGAAGCAGCTTTTACTCTTACTACATTTTTACTTTCTGCATATATCATATATCAAAGCGCAATGTGTATATAAAATGTAATGTTCTGGAATAATGTTAATCGTATATCGTATTTATCGTAACGTGAAATTGCTCAAATTCTCTTGGGCATGTCGTCGACAGCTCGACACTGGCCACTAATGGTCCGCGTGAGCTTTCGATCTTCTCAGCAAACCTTAAATATCTATAAGAACATAGAACGTGTGTGTGTGTGTGCGCGCGCGCGCACACACACACACACAATAAAGCATGAATTTTGAAAGGAGAACGCAACTGCAACTCGACCGATATACCTAAATCTTGCCCTCTCTTCTATTTTTCTCTATTACATCTGTCGCTATAATTATTTTCATTGTTTTTTCATTCGGATCGATTGGTGAGAGTAGTGACGAAGAAAATAATCTCATGGCAGTGATTTCTTCTTATAAATGTCGATCCCCTTCAGATACCTTATCGACAATGGTTAACGGTATTGTAGCAAGAGCACGTGCGTGCGCATTCGTTCGTTCGCTCTCGGTGAAGTTGTGCGTCGGGAAAAAAAGCAAAAGGGAAGGTTCGCATTTCCAAATAAGTATATGTGTATAAGTCTGTAAATAGGCACTCAAATGCAAAAATATACGAGCTTACGAATAATCGAGAAGCGATGAATAATGGAAATTTTTCAAGTGTCGGCTTTGACTAGAGTTTTGTTTCAATAATATAATGAAACAAAAACAAAACAAAAAAACAAAAAAACAAAAAAAAAAAAAGACAAAAAAAAAACATCAAACAAAGACAAGATAATCGATATTTCGTATTATTTATTTATTTGGCCTATTTTTTTCTTCTTTTAAACAAGTAATCGATATGTATTTCAAAACATTCTTGTTTCAACATTTTTCTTAAAAATTAATAGAACGAATACGAATGTTATGAGTGATAATCCTCATAAATGTCTGATTTTTAAATACTATTATAAATAAAAGCGTAAATACAAATATATAAAAGGTCGTGATATATTGGAAAAAATATTCCCCATTAAAGATTTACATTATAATCGTATTGTTTAAATTGGGCGAAGTAAGATGTATATTTGTTTAATAATAAAATCGAAGTAAATACATTGATTTTTATAAGTTAAAAAAATGCATCTATTTGTCCGTTTGAAATGTTTTAAACTCACAAGTAAATGTTCTTTAATTAAAGATTAAATGTACAGCGTAAGGAAGAGGCTGGAAAAGGCAAATGGAAGGAGGTAAAGAAGAGTGAGCGAGAGAGGGAGAGGGAGAGGGAGAGGGAGAGGGAGAGAGAGAGAGAGAGAGAGAGAGGATAGAAATCAATTCGTGACCATCGATCGGGTGGCCGCGAGAAAAATCCTTAATGAGCATCTTGGCCTTGGAGCCACGGTGTAGTCGCGTTACAATGCTTCGTAATTCGAACCTGTCGAAAAAGAGCGCGACTCTCGGTAACGGAGATCATTGTCGTGGCCAGCATCTGGTTGCTATAGTATTACGAATCGTCGGCAGTGGTGACTTGGCAAATTGATTTTATCGTCCCTACTATTCTCACGTTCGATTTTCGCGAATGAAACTGCCGCGTGCGTGGTAATTCCGAATGGGATTGCGAGGCATTTAGTTTTGTATTGATTGCCGTCGGCTCAGTCAAAATCACTCTCTGTCATATTCGATTATGATGATCCACTTTGATAGACGAGATTCCGATAGATCAACCTTATCCAACATACTAATAATACATTGAGCATCATTCCACTTCATCGGTAATTTTCTTTCCTCTTTAGTTTATAACTTTCTTTGTCGTTTATTTAGACTCTTAAGCAATACTTACGGTAGCATTAATTTATTTTATGATATCTAGTTAATGAACTATAAAGAAACGATATAAAGCACATTTTATCAAAAGCTCCTTTAATAAATGAGCAAACTGCTTTAGATAAGTAGCAGTAGCACTTACAAGAGTACTGTATTTCACAATTTATTGTAAGAATTGTGAAAGAATTTAAAACGATAATGAAGATTAAATAAAAATAAAGGTATTAAATGAGAGAGAGAGAGAGAGAGAGAGAGAGAGAGAGAGATGAAAATTAAAATATAATATATCGCCAAGAAAATTAATAAGACTCGAGCTAAATTGTTCATGACGTATAAATCTTTGGATATAGGAATGATTGATTGGCCGCCATCTAGCGAGTAAATCTTATTTATTTTCAACTGGAGAGATTTTGTCGAATTATCTACCGAGAACGTTCCTAATTAGAGCATTTTGGTCTACGCAATTATGCTGAAAATTTCCCAATTACTGTCACATTGAAATCAATGATTCTTATCCTGCGATAAGGGCTGCCGGCAGTAATATTAAGAAAATTCGATGCAAAAATTACGGGTATCTGGTAATTACGTATACGAAAATCAGTTTATCATTGATTAATCTCTGCAGTCTTGCATCATCCTGAGAGATTTCCTTGTGATTACACACAGCTCTCATGTAGTATTTAATTTGGCAGAAATGAAGAGGAGGGCTGAGTGGATTCGGGGAGAGGTAGGGAGGAGGAGTAGGAGGAGGAGGAGGAGGAGGAGGAGGAGGAGGAGTAGGAGGAGAGCGAGACTATCTTATTACCACTGTAATGCCTTTAGCGAGTATCGAATGCCAATAATTGTAACAGCCAGGATAATTGGGTTGTCGTCTGGCGGGGCGAAGTGCCTTGTGATCGCGAGTCGCGGCGTTCGGAGGCGACCTTATTAATGAGGCAGCGTCGCGTCGTCTGTACATAACGATTATCGAGCGCGTCGGCCGGAAGCAATTGCCCTCTTGTTAGCATAACACGATAAATGCTCGAGGCTGCCTACTACCAACTATTGCGCAACTCAACCACCGACACCCACTACTCACGGGATGTCAGGCTTTTTTTGCATCGCTGCACTCTGCGCTTGAATATTCATAGTCGGCTGTCGCGGTCTCGGCGTCTGCGCTCTACGTGCAATCACTGGCGAGGGATTATTTTATTGGCGTTTGGATTTATGATTCATCGTGATTGTTTCTGGTGGACGCTCGAGGCCGTGGTCGGTAATTGGCGATTTTCTATGTGTTTATAATGCTGCCGATGATTATTCGTCGCGTGGACCTCGGCCTCGCAAAATCATTCGGCAACTTTTTTTGCTCCTTCTTCTTTCTTTTTTCTTTTTTTTCTTTTTTTCTTTTTCAGCTATTTAATAACCATTTGGGAAACTTATCTGGGCCGAGGACCCGACGACAATCTTCGTTTGTCGCTGGCTCACACGAGTCATTTTTCACCGTCTAGCTTTCTCTTTTGAATTTAATTGGTAGACCTAGGTAACAGGCATAAACCGTTCGACCATTTGCGTCGGTTGTTTTCCTATTAGCGAGTGCAGCATATATAAAGATTGAAAATTGTTAGAAAAATCGATGGTCGTATGGTATGAGTCGACGAGTAAAGGCTGGGGATGCGGCCTGCGTAACAATTCAATAATCAAGTTTGTTATTACCAAGTCCAGTTACATTGTTAGTCATGTTCGCATATTTAATAAGCATATTATATCATTGACGCTTTGAGCGAAATCGCGGGGCGCCGATTTTAATGAAAATCCTGAATTTTAAATTTACTGCGTCTGCGGCTGTGTTGTATTAATGTGGCCGTTAGGCATGCGCAGGCAGGCCTCTTAATGTCGTAACTGCGATATCTCGGCCTCTTCCGCAATTTTATCTTAAAACTGTCTTTGTCCTTGTCCTCGTTGGGGCATGACGTCAGCATTGGGTATGCGCACGCGAATTCAAGTTCGATGGCATTGCGTTACGCGAGTCAGTCGGTGCGTTATGAAATCATTGCGAGCGGTGGCCTTGCGACGCAGTCGCGCGCGAAAGTTCATTACCATCGACCGCGCGACGGCAGATTTTCTCTCTCCGTCCTTTCGAAGCTGTCGCAGAAGTAGTGGAAGCCAGAGTCGAACGGAGGTGGGATCGAAACAGAGCGAGAGTAAGGGCGGAGTAGAGCTAAAGAAAGATCGAATATGGGGCGGTGACGGGTAAGGGGGGAGATACAACGTGGTAGGGGCGTTGGATGGGGAAGGGGTGGGGGAGTGGCTACGAGGACTATATACGTACATATGCATACATATACACATATATATATGTATTTAAACACACGTATGTACATTGTCTTGTTTGGAGACGTTACGCCGTTCTCGAATAGCCTAAATTCCTTTAAACACGATCTCTCACCTTATGATTTCTCTTCGTTCTCGCCCCCATTTTTCAATACCCTTTTTATATTTTTAACTTATTTGTGCATTATAACTTGGCAGCCTCGATCGCATCACTTTATTCATCTCTTTATGAGCTTCCATTATTTTTGAATCTTTACTTCGATAATAATAATAATGATAATATTAATCAAATTTACATAATACTGTGTGAAATTGAGCCAAATGGTTGCTTAAGGCTTAAAAAAAAAAAAAAAAAAAAAAAAAAAAAAAAAAAAATCTTAAATTTTTATTTTATTATCATTGAATAATAAATATTTTGTGCTCTTTTTTCTAGAAAATTACAAATTTTATTATATTAGTTGACGTTATAAGCACAGTATGTAATAAACTTCTTATTTAGCAATTTTAGTAATTCCTCATTTAATTCTTCTTTGTAAAATAAAAGTGACTTTTGTTTTTGTATATAAATTGTAATAATTGTATTTGTATTTTTTATATGCAAAATAAATAAATAAATAACATATATATATATTCGAGATAAGAAAAATATTATTTACATAATTATTAAATATTTTAAATGCATAATTATATGATTCACTTAAAAATGTCAATTATTTTAAATCGGCAAGAATAACGATAGATAATTTGTTGATTAATGATAAGTATTAATTTTGTGAAATTTAAAGAAAATGTCATTGATCCGTACATATTACAAGGTTAAGACTTTTTTTCTGTTCAGAAAAAGCTTTAGATTAACATTTTAAATAAACTTATTAAAATATCGTTGGCATAATGTTTTTCGTACACTGAATGTATATTACACATTGTAATAAATATTTAAATCTGTTTAACTCGTACTAATAAGTCGCATTATATTATTTACGATACTTAACGATATTATAATAATAAATATAAATTACCTAATTTACACATAATAATCTTTATAAGACGTTATTTTACAGTTCAATAAGAAAATTTAAAATGGTTCCATAGCTGCGCATAAAAGTTAAACTAATATAATAAGAATTAAAGAATACAGTGAAAGATCAATCGAGAAATAAATTGAAAGTTGCTATCGACGTAACATAAAGTAAATGAAAAAATGAACCGGTACAATATAATTAAGAAAAGAAAGATCGTGCTTGATGATTGAGGGGCATAAGATGATGATGAGACAAAGAAAAAAATAATGAAGGAAAGAACAAGAAGAATGGAAGAGTGGCACGACGAAATTCGACTTGAAATCGGCTCCAAGTGACTTCGCGAAATTATCCAAGCGAATTATTTGGGTGATGTCACGCTGACGTTGCACCCACGTATACACGCGTCCATGCACATGTAAGCATAATCCGTTACGGCTTCGCCCATCCAAGACCTGACCGTCGCTGACCTTTGCCGGAGATAAAACGCGGAAGATCCTTACAAGTAAAGGGATGAAGGATTGGAGAGCGCCTTACGTTCGACGAGGGGAAAGAATAATTAATCAAGTTATGTGAAAAGGCACGAGCAAGGATATGACGAGACGTGCCATTATTCTCAAGTCTATTGGGTTCGGTGGCTCGGGCCGCGCACGTCTATTAAATAATATAAATCAATTATTTTGCCTTATTATTTTACGAAATTTTGTCGGAGCTTTATCAAGATTTCAACGGACTTGACAGATGCAAAGCACAGTTCAATAGTATTCAATAGTACCGAGACAATAATTACGATCGTATTGAGCAAAAGGCAGCTTTACACGTATTTTCTCATATAATTGTATCGTCGATTAACCTGTCTACGATCATTTGAATGCGTATCGTATAAATGAAAATATCTATAGACTGCAATGATTTTTCGATGTATGCATCTCTTTAACGAATAACTTGTAATATGCGTCTTTCTTCTATACCCATAATACGAATAATAAAATGTATTTATATTTATTTCCACATACGTGCCAGATATAAGATTCATGTAAACTGTTATCTGCGCATATCACGGCGCTCGTGATCAATGAAGCGAATCCAGGAATTAAATTTAATTTTCACAACGAAGTGCGAATATTTGGAGGGAAAAAAGTTGACGCTCGCCGAGATTCGAGCCATAGCCCGACGATTCATCATCGTTAATCTAGTTTTAGCAGAGTGACGTAAGCTGGAAAATTCATGGTAGTGAGTGAGACGCCGACGACTAAGGTGCCGTCGCCTGTCAGGTGCACAATGGAAGTTTGACAAAGCACGTCTATTTCTTGTATGTATTTCCCTCTCCCTCCTCTTTCGCACTCTCGCGTTCTCCCCCGCTCTCGCACACTCTCACGCACTCTCATACGCGCGCGCACGCGCTCGCCCGCACTTTATCTCTCGCTCTATTTATATCTTTATATTTCTCCATCTCCGTCTCTACATGCATGCCCAGCACTCTGACTCTCCGGCTTTAACTCTAACTCACGCGCTACACTTGACACTACAGCGGCGGTCACTGACATTTCAACTCTGACTACCGCCGGCACCGAGTCGCGGCACAAAGTTGCGCAAAAGTCGCGTAGCGCCGTGGCTCTCGTATATACCGCTGCCGCGGTACAGGTTTGACCGGAATTTACCCTACGCGGCATCACCAATTGCAGGTCCGTAGGAAAGGACTTTTTCGCGTGCGCTCCGAGAACGGACGTGTAAAGGAGAGAAAAAGAGGATGAGGATGAGGATGGGGAGGAGGATTGTGAAGGAGGTGGCGGAGGAGGAGAGGGGTGGGAATTCGAGTTTTTCCCATCTGGGGACGTACGTATCCGTTATCCCGTTGCGATCCGATGGCTTCGAGAGATTAGAGGACGAGATGCTGGGCGACACGTGTAAGGTCGCGCTCGTTACTTTTTACATAGCGAGAAAATGTGAATTATTTATGCGCTTTACCGCGGATTTATAGAGCGAGCCGCGCCAAGTCTTGGTCTTGCAGATGGATGATGCATCGCCGTTCGGACAGTGTAAAAAGAAAGCATTTTAACTTTAATACAGGTTGATTTAATGTAGTCGCCGTTTTTCCTTACGTTAATGACTTCAATGATGCTAAATAATTATAATGGATAAATAAGTGCTCTCGATCACGGGCTTTGCATCAATCTTTTTCAAGGTTGCGCCTTGAAAATTGCATCCAGTTTCTGCATTTCAATCTATTAATAAGCCGTAGATTACTATTTATAAAATTGAAATTACCAATGTATCTTTTTATTATTAATGGTCAGAAAAAATGTGTTTCTTAATTTATTTAATATTAAAAATTGAATTTTTATAATTACGACTAAATTAGAGATGATGAAGGAGAGAAAATTAATTTATAAAAATATTCTCCAAGTCCAATTATCTTTAATGATAAATCAGTTATTAAGTATTACGTAGAAAATTTTTTTTTCTTTTAAATTAATATCACATTAAAGACATTAATTTTAGATATTTATAAATAAATTAACGATCAGAATGAAATTTTTAAATTAATTTCTCCTCCTAATTTTTAAATATTACACTGGCTTGCAAATAATGTTGTGAGATAATAAATTATCGGTGCGAGTGATTAAATAAGAAATACGACTAAAAAATTGCGGCGCCTATGATAAAATGAAAGGTAAGCAAGCTTCCCTTATTTGAACAATCAAGCAATCCTCAAGAATTTTAATGGTTTTAAGGTTATTTGAATGGTGAAAGGCCAGTAGTAAGTAATTCATCTTTATGAATTCCCATATTCGAAACAGCATCCATTAATAATAAAATTCATTGTATGTAAGGTTTAGAAGATGAATTAGACGAAGATGAAAATTGGAGAAAAGTGTATGAATTCTCATAAATATTGCTTTAAACTAAAGTAAATCGAGTTCTCAAGGAAGCGCAATAATATTGTTAAATATGCAGAGTGAAGCTGCCCGAGCGTTCATAAATTTTCATGTTTACTTTCTCGTACGAAAGGAGCTTCCAACTCATTCGCATATACTATATACAATCTATAATAATTCCGAGTATTAAAATTAATGTACAATAATCGACAGTAGTCTTATTTAATATTACATATACTCGGATAGCAATGTCGCAAATCTTATCGCTCACTCTCTTCAAACAAAATAAATAACCAATGTAATCGCAGTACTTAAATTTCGTGGAGGCTAACCTTAGCTACACTTATTTATACATTCTCCGACGCTCGGTAACTTTCAATATTTATGTTCGAGTTGAAAATCCTCGCCTAATTAAATATTCATTACATCCACTATAGCATAACGTCTCGTTTTTTATTTTGAAGATAATGCTTCTATAATACTGTTTGAGTAATTCAACTCGCTCGTTTTCTGTATTAAGTTAGCATTAACTGAGTTAGCATCATCGAGGATCTTGTAAAAGAATGTTGGTAGCGTTTATGTCAAAATATTAGCTTTAATTTGAGAATTTTTAATCCAAGGAGTATGTAATCGCGCGATTATAAACATAATCGCAATACCTCGAGTTCGCCTCAGTGATTCGATTCTCCTGGAAATTCGAATTTTGTGCATTCTTATTCTCTTTTGCCTTCGTTATTTTTATTTCAAGTTATGCGTATCTGCACGATAAATGGGATTCCCGGCACAAAAGACCAGTAACAACGGAAATACAAATTAAGATTGAAATAATCATCAAAAATAACAAAAGCTTCCTTTCCTCTTAAATCTTTAGAATCCCTCGTTCAAAGAATCGAGAGCTCGCTCGCATAACAGCAAAATATCCGTCAAGGATAATGAATGATGCGTGTGTACGTAAATGTTGAACGATCTTCTATAATTTTCGTTCAAAACGCGCGCTTAGTCTTGCTGTTCACTGTCGCTGTAGACGTTGCGAGAATGAGGTACGCGAGGCTAAAATGCAAGGAAGGATGTAAAGAGGCTGAAACTGCTCGTGCGAGGAGTTGGAACAAAGGACTCGCGCTCATGCACTCGTAAAATAGTGAAAGTGTGAGCGAGGTAAACCTCGACTGTTGGCTATTATGCGGAGCAATCGGGAGACCATCTGTACAGTTTAGGCACGAAGGTGAGAGTGAAGACGAGCGAGGATGATGATGATGATAATGAAAAACCAAGATTAGTACGATGGAGAGGATATTCACGAGGATATGAACGTCACCAACGCTATAAGATGAATAACTTCGCATCTCCATTCCACTCTAGCCGATACATGTCGTGTGCTTTATCAAATGGTACATTAAGCGACGGAAAATGTTCGTAACTCAATGTTCGTAAATTGGAACGTGAGGAGCAAATCGAGAGCAAATTTGGCTCAGCTACAACTACTTTATTTAAATAAAGTAATTAATTAATGTGAAAAAAAATTGGCTAATTTTATATTGGCCTATGGATATTTGCGACACTTGGACATTCCGTAGATTCTAAATATTTACGAGTTTCCAAATTATTTGTGAAATATTAATAATAACATAGCATTAAATTTCTAATGATAAATTTTTATTGGATTTTATTGATGATGCGCTTTCGAGGAGAAATGTTATTGAATAAAGTAATGTTATTGAAAGTGGAAGCTTCGTAGAAGCAGAATATGTTACGTAAGAAACTACGATGATAAATAAGAGTACTCAAAACATTGTGAACTGTAGAGGATTTGTGTCGCAGGTTGGGCAACAGTGGTGTCAAGCACTTGGACTGCCTTAATAAAATTTTGAATATCGAGCGTCGCTATCGTGCGAAATATCCTGCAATTTTAATTTATTTCTTCTTCATACAACTTTATTAGAATAATGTATTTTTTAATAGATCACACGCTAATAGCAATCATAATAAAAGTCCTACAAATGCAAAAATTATATTATTAATTTTTATCTTGTTCATACGGTAGGTACTTCTTTTGTCGTTATTTGACAATTGCGTATTAAATATTACACAATACTAAAAATTAATTTAATATTAGAAAATAAATGCAGTGTTTGTTGTTTGCATGACATATCAAATAAGTAAATTTATTATGAACGTCTTATCATTATATAAATAATTAACAATTTTTAATCTATAAAATAAAGAAAAATTAAATTTTATTGCTATTTGTTTGGTTATTATAATTTAATTCTTGTTAATCTAAGACATTACACGGTCATATAAAATTTAATAACAATACAAATGCTTGTATAACACTAATTTTCTGTACAGGATCGCGGACTTTCGACCGAGACTTTTTACTCAATATTTACACTTTGAAAATTTATATTATACATTAACTATTTCATATACGGTTAATATATTAACACGAAACAGTAATAAAGTATTGATTTATCTGCAATACGTTATTTAATGCAGTACAACGAATTATTCATACTAACAGAATTTATTTGACAAAACTCGCACGTCCGGATTTACGAGATTAAACAAGCTTCATTGCTTGTACATACTTAAGTCATGGGTTGTAAGATATCTATACCGTTAACTTACACCATCATCAATGAGATGAATTCCATACATACAAATAATGATTCTTAATAGTTACTTCTTTTAACGGTATTCCTACAACTATCAATAAGCTATGTAATTAGACATTTCATGCTTTATTATTATTGTTGGGAAAGAGCTTGTTAGTGAATTTTCGAACCGCATAAAAAATATTTTTCAATATCTTTGAAACATTGTCTTTTGCTTTACAATTAATTCATTCATTGTATATATAGAAATTCATTTAGTCGATACTATTAAAGTGAATAAAACGCAACCACAATCAACATAGATATTGCAACAGCAACAACAAAAAAAAAAAAAAAAAAAAAAAAAAAAAAAAAAAAGAAAAAAACTCGTAGGATTGTGGCATCCAAATATTTTTTTAACTAACGACTCTCGTGATTTTGCGCCCCAAGTGAAGTATCGATCTAGAAAATTAATTAACTAAGTGCAATTTCCGACCCCCAAACCCCCTACTTTCTCTCTCTCTCTCTCTCTCTCTCTCTCTCTCTCTCTCTCTCTCTCTCTATTGCTAACGATATTTATAAAAAATGTCTCTATTTACAAATGGCCTTTTTTTTCCAGTTTAAACATCAACTTGATCATAAATATTAATTCTCGTATGAGTGGTATAGAGAGCAAATCCAATACACAGGAGCAAGGAGGACCAATAATTATTGATTCGGATGGTTATATTATTTATAAGGAGCAGTTGTATTGACGAAGGTATATAGTTTTGACAACTTACCAGACTCTGAACTCCGTGCGGACAGTACGATGAAAGCCAAATACAGGATGATCCCGGGTCGGCAGAGCCCGGATCTCAACGTCGACATGTCGCCACCTGTAACAGAAGAGACATACCGATTATATTATCGCATAATAATAGTTGTGAAAATAATAGTCTTAATCGATCGCTCAATCAAGATTGAAATATTAATGCGATGTCTATTCATCTTAAAAGATTAACATCCAAAATATCCCGCAATGTTCCATTCTAAATTAAGTGTACATTACATGATGTATTGAACACACGCGCGCTCATGTGCGCACAAAAATTCAACTAAACAAATAAATAATAAAAAATTAGAATGTCTTAATTGTATCGCAGTTAAGGTAATCGTATATAAATAAACAATCAAAATAGCTTAAACGATAAAATCGTATATATGAATTTTCAGTAACGAATAAAGTCGAATGTATAATGCCGTTGATCTATTTATTATTTGTATTCTACAAATATCAATGCCTATGTATAATATTATAATTTAGAATTCGAATAGCATTAGCATGTTATATTTGAAATATCTGCTTTGACTCAAATGCAAGCACGTAACGGTAAAGTGGAACATCATGCGTTGTAAACACGAAGATCGTCTCCTAGAGTATTCTTACAAGGATACACGGCCAATTAATAATTGAATATCTATCGGTATCGTTCGATCCGCGTCGTTTAATAATGTTCAAATGATTTTCAACTGGTAAAAAAAAAAAAAGAGAAAAAAAAAGAAGGAAAATAAGATTTCATTGATTTCACGATGCCAAGCGGTGAGTCGATCGAGTTTACATCATCTTCTTCGTTCATTCTTGTTTATCTATTGTTTTATGTTTCTTTGCTTGTTTTCCTTTAGAAATTAATCATTCGCATTTTGAGAGCACGGGAACCGTGAGTTATTAATCAATGGGCTTGTGAGTAGCGGTGGCAAGCGCATCACTCCAATCGCATAATAATAAAAAGACATTGTGCGATTCCCGCGGGGCGATCAATTTTTGCTAAAAAGTCATAAAGAAGGAGCGAAGCCTGTTAATTATCGTTGATGAGCGGTTGCAGAGGGCGGAATGATAAAGTTCGAGAGCCTTGACAAGCGCGCGCGCGATAAATCCTTGACCGGCTGGCAAGACACACCCATGGACTCGTCCTGCTACCTTTACAATGCCACGCACGCGCGCCGCCCCAGGCAAAATCAAAGCGAACATGCTCGTGTAATTGTGACCGGTGTTTCCCGAAGAGCCGAGTGAATTATCATCATTCGGAGTGCGAAGTACCGGCTCGAACCAGCCGGCCGCAAGTGCACGACAGCATCACCCACGCGTCCGCATTCTCCCATTCGGGCGCTTCCCATTCGTGAAATGCGTACGACATTGAGAGACACGGGGAGTAGTAGTAGCGTAGCTTCGGTATTGCTTGCTGTCTTGACAGCGCGTGGGTGGGAATTCCTCCCTCTAGTGGACAGCTTTACTCTGTACGCGGTTATTGTCCGCGAGTGCTGGTACGTGCGTGAGTCCGTGCTAGTGACTGAGTGAGCGAGAGAGAGAGAGAGAGAGAGAGAGAGAGAGAGAGAGAGAGAGAGCAAAGGAATTGGGAGCGTATGGTGAGGGGAGTAGAGAGTGCGGTGGAGGACGAGGAAACAAAAGAGAAGGAAGAAAAGATGGTTTTTTGAGACTTGCTTATCTTGGCATTCGAATGGATACCGTTAAAGAAATATTGGTTTTGAACGCCGGTTTTCCTTTTTCTTGTACTTCTATTGCCATAAGATGTTTTGCTTTCGTTTAAACTCCAGACAGTTTCTTGTTTAAAATTTGCACTAGATATTATATTGATGTGTACGTTAGAGAAATTCGACCAGAAGTCAACGAGTAATAAACTTTAAGAATAATATACCTGCAGCAGTCTTCAGTCGACAGGATTTTTATTCTCTTTTGTAATACTAATACTCATCAGTCAACTCATCGTACTAGCTCCTCTTAACTTTTTTACGTGCCAAGCTATTCAATTGAATTATTTGTTACGCTCGGCGATCGAGAGCAACACAAGTATACGATTAAAGCAAGAATTCAAAACATCACAGTCATGGCGATTACATTATTAAAGATAGCTCTTTCGCAGCTGACGTACGTACGTACGTACTTACGCGCGCGCGCCCACAAACACATATTTAGACGAAGCATTTAAATCTTAGATTCACGGACGGCAGTCGTAAAACAAGACATTTACAAGGGCATAGATATTCCTTGACTATTAAATCTATGCATGGAAAAACCGGCGATTCCTTTTCCTCTCAGCCCTTCCACGTTTTACGGTTGGCGGCACCGAAAACCCGCGCCACCGCGTCGCGTCCCTATCATACAATGAATCCGTGAGTCGAGTCACTTGGCGCGAACGAGGCGCAACACTGCGAGTACGGCGAAATTTTATTACACGTTATTTCCCGTAAGCGAGAGCGAGCTAGACTTTATGCGCGAGCCTCCGAGTAAAAGTTTTCGTTCACCAATGCTCCTACGACGCGATTAACCGCGGACTTTTGCCTATGTGTGCACATACTTTTAACGAAGGCTAAGATATTGCCGACCGTTTTAAGCTTTAAATCGCATATGATCGTGGAATTTGCAAAGATGGATACCTTCGTTTATTATTAATATTACCTTCGGCGATGAAATAAAAGAAGGAGAATGTTGGCGGCGTGTCTCTTTATAGCTATGGCTCTTATGTATATGCATTGTAGGACGCGAAAACAGCATTTACTGGGGGGACGGGGGTTTGGACATGTGGGCACAAAAAAAAAAAAAATTTTTCATTATCAGCTTTCGCCTGGCACTACGACTCATTATTATCTTTGGTAATATTTTCTTCTAGCATTCAATAAATATTGCACCTCTAATACAATCGAATGAAGTTTTCCGTATGCATAAGAGCTATTTATTTATTAGTTTATTAGATAAGAATAGGCATAAGAGGATTCGTAGCCCCCGCCCCCCCCCCCGTTATACAATCCGAATCGATATATTCCTCGAGGTGTAATGATTCTATATTTATTTATGGAACAAAAAAAACCAAAAAAAAAAAAACCAATAAAAAATTTATAAAACTTAATTAAAAAACGTAATTTCCATGTTATATCTCAAAAGGTTTTTATATTAAAAAGCACCTTCACCGTGAATATAATCGTTTATATTAGAATTAATAATCGATTTAAGTTAGATAAAGCGTGCATTGTCGTTTGTTTCCTTTTATCTCATTCTAAAACGGAAAATGAAAGATTAAACGAACGATGTCGCAACAGCTGTTACGCAGCGATAATGTAACAATGTCGAAGTGAGAAAATGTTGTTGTTTCTCGCGTTATTTGTTGCGTCTGAATCCCGAGCATCGCCGCACACGTGATAACGATGTATGAATAAGTGAACTGTAATATCCGAATGCACACGTGCGATTATAGTGTGCATGTTGTTTGGAATGCGCGCGGTGATTTGGTGAATAGGCCAGGTAAGCCTATTTTAGCTGCGAGACAATCATCCGCTCATTGAACATTCACACTTTTATCTCATTCTTTGAACACGAGTGGCTGCTTGTAGGCGCGCTATCCTATCCTTTATGCGATTGTTTTATTGCTTCATCGGCATCCCCACCATCCTCTCCGTCATTTTTAGTCTCATCGTTTACCTCCCCCCTCCTCTCTCTCTCTCTCTCTCTCTCTCTCTCTCTCTTCATCGTCGCTTTTGAGATGGCGAAAGCCGCGAGCGAGTTTCCTATCATGGGAAAGCCTTGGTCGCCGACAGCAAGCGGCTGCTTGTTATCGGCGAAAATATAAAAGTGTATCGGTGAGCTTCACTAAAGAATAAAAAGTGATAGTAATAAAGTACCGTTGCATTTATTTGCTTTATCGCAATGCTCTCCTTTTCCGGGATTTCAAGGCTTCGTGGATTTATATTAGACGGAGATTATCGTAAATGCAATTATCTTCTTTTTATGCTCCGCATTGCACGAGCGTGCTTTTTCGATACTTGCTAAATGCAATAATACGATTACCAGCCGAATCATTTCTAAGATAAGGATACGACATTTTACTGCCGAATGCCGAATGCTGAATTATGCAAAGGCCATTAATATCTTTTCTCTATTCAGTAAAAGAATTTTATTCTACAGATTTTGAGGCGAACGTACGAGTTTACGCACACGCGCTTGCGCACTCGCGCACGCTTACGCTCACATACGTGAGTTCAATAATATTTAATTTAAGGCCAATACAATGAAATTCATTGAAAAATACGATGACATTAAATATTTTGTAAATGAATAGGCTCAGCTTAAATTAAAATTGTTTGCCAAACATAATGCAAGACTTTGTTTAAGTGGCACGTAGGAGTATGCGATAGTTTATATAGCTTTGGAGATGTTTTGTAAGTGAGCAAGAGAATGAGTAATTTAGAGGATCGAGTAGTCAAATAATTTTAATAACATAAATCCAATTAAATCCACGTAATAATGTTGTGTTTGTGAATTGTGTTTGTCTGGAGGACAGTTAAGGGTGGGGGTAGGAACGCGAGATCGGGCGGGATCTTCGATACCATTGATCGACGTAAATCGCGCCAATTTTTCAACATCTCCTCTTATGAAAATATCAGTTGTTTAGTGCGGGAGAGAGTAGGGCCGAGGGTAGCCGCGTCGTCGCGCGACAAATAAGGCCGCGACGGCCCCTGGAGATCGGCGGGAATCGAGTGGCCGACGCGCGTCCCGTTAATCGCCCACGGGTCCCTCGCCTCCCTTAATGCCCTCTCGTTCCCCATTACCGCGGAACGCGGAATATATGATTACGCGCTGCTCTGGTACATGGGAACATTCCTCGATAAAGGCGTAAGCTTCCCCGAAGAGCGAGGCCTGGCTCTCGTATAACAAACCTGATTTACCACCGCGAATTAATCTCCCTCCTGGCACCTGGTACGGCACGATGCTCCCGGCTCATTTTTCATCGCCGAGTCCTTTTTGCTTTTTTCGGTCGCGACGACGCCGCTCGGGCAGCTTCCTCCACGTAATTACTCCGAGAGCGGGAGTTGCAAATTTGTCGGGCCACAGTCAAATGCAGGCAGAATGAGTTATGAGTTATGAGTGGCGAGGCCATCGTTTAGATAGCAAAGTCCTTTATAGCGCTCACGTCAAGCGTATTCGCCGTCCTCCCTGTATTAGCGCTTTAACTGTCCGATATGTAGGTTATTGGAACTCCATTAGTCATTTCTTCCTTACACGTGTCCAGGCAGCGACTATAGGCGTATTAGCCGAGCCATCGTTATTCAAAGGAAAACATTTCCAATGCAAATAAGAGGTTATCATCGTTTAATCGCAACTAATAAGAGCGTATTTTATTAATTGTCAAAATTTTTTAAACATCCACTTCACGTCGGCATCTCGCCTCACGAAACATTACGAATACATTAATGTACAATTCGTTTTAAGCGCTGGCATTATTATTGCTATTCATCGATTCAATTAGCGTTCGAAGGCCCGTGTAAGATAGTATGGCCGTGCCGGTCTCCTACTGCCTCCCCTTCAATTAAAACAATCCTCTTTACAAAATTAGACTTCGGCCGGGGAACGAGGAGTATAGAGCATAGTCGCCAAATAGGGGCACCGATAAGAAAATGAACGCACAATAGACAAAGCCGGG
>NW_011948417.1:4977650-5013547 GCF_000503995.2 Ceratosolen solmsi marchali
AAACAAATGCCGAGGGGCTTTTAACTGAGCGTTCATGCCTATTTAGGGGCGACGTGCTCGTATTGTACATTTGCACCTTGAAAGTAATGAAAAACGAAAAGTGGCAAAAAGAGGTAAAAATGAAGAGGGTGTGGGCGAATCCAACGGTAACAACTGTAACGGTCCAATACTCGGCTTATTGTGCGGAAATGGAAGGAATCGAATACTCGGACCTGCAACGTTCGTCCTTCATCATCATCATCATCATCATCATCTTCTTCTTCTTTCTCTTCTTCCTCTTCTTCCTCTTCTTCCTCTTCTTCTTATTCTTCCTCTTCTTCTTCTTTCTCTTCTTCTGCTTCCGCTTCTTCTTCTTCCTCTTCATACTCTTCCTCTTCTTCACGTGAAAACCTGGAGGATGAGGACTTTTCGAGGAGGAGAGGTGGAGGCAATGAGCTTGAGTCCAAAAAAGCGCGTAATTGACAGGCCGGCCGCTCGTACGTCATCGGGAGAGGAGGGAATCATGGAGAACCCGTTAACGGGGATTCCCCTCTTATTCTGTGCGCGCGTCGTCGCGTTAAAAGGCCGCGCGGTTGTTGTTACGACGGCTCGTATATATTTCACACGTCTCATGGAGGACGGCCAGCGCTCAACGCTAGGGCAAAGAGAAGGATGGAGAGTTTTGCTGGGAGCTCGCGCTTTTATTAAGAGGGGCTCGATGGGTTATAAGTAACGCGTAAAAGCGCCGAGCGCGGCACGTTTGCATCTCCCTCGGATGTGTAGTTAATAAGGAGCCTTGTCATTTTTCCTCTCCGTTGTTTTTC
Source organism: Ceratosolen solmsi marchali (assembly GCF_000503995.2). NCBI lineage: Eukaryota > Metazoa > Arthropoda > Insecta > Hymenoptera > Agaonidae > Ceratosolen > Ceratosolen solmsi. The sequence continues at coordinate 4,978,454 of NW_011948417.1, forward strand.
TCGCTTGCCCCTCGATGCTTGTGCCGTCGTTGCGCGGGGAAAATTGATTTTAATGCGGTTTTCCAGAATGATTTTATGCTCGACGCGCGGAAGGAATTCCCTTCCTTATCGATTATTAATTGCAATATAGCGTTTGGCTTTATATTTATTTTACTTTTTTCCTCCTCTATCTTCTTATTCTTTTCATTTCGACGGGCCGGCTAATTTTTCATCACGTTCGCTCATCTTACTTGTCGTGATTAATGATAATATAATTCTTCGTCTTCTTAATTGCCTTGCCTTACAATTAAGCATCGTAAACTATGAAATTTGTATACTTTATCGGGGATTCATTAATTCATATGGATAATTAACTAAATCATAAAATAGCTGAATGTGATATAGATAGAAATTTTAAAAATTTTAATTTGAGCGCAAACTCATTTTACGTAATGATAGTGAAATATCGAAAGTAATTGAGTATCTCGTGTGTGAGTGACGTAACGATAAATTAGTCTCGATTAAAGGGGAACAATTTTTTCATCTTCCCGTCAAAGCAGCTTATTTACGTAGAGACCAGATAAATATTCATCGAAACAGCTTTATATTAATTAAAATAAGGCCTGCAGTACTCGGTAAGGTGGTACAAGACTACAAATATAAATTCTCGAAAAGAAGCTTAAATGCCATATTGAGAACGAGCGAAATACGCGATTTTGCGGTGTGTGCGTGCGTGCGTGTGTGCGTGTGTACGTTCACATTGATAGTAAAAATTCGCTATTCGCTAATCTGATAAATTTCAAGAAACTTCAAAGTGAATATGCTAATATATTATGGTGTGTCATGCATTCTTAAATCTTTTTATCGCATTTTATACGCTTGGCTTATGAAGATCTAGTTTTTAACGATGCCTGAAACTCGCGTTTATTATTAATTGCGCGCGAAAGATTATATTAATTGCCATCCTATATTTTACGTAGAATTTCGTCTCGCATCGCCAATCTTCTTAAACGAAAAAACAAAAAAAAAAAAAAAAAAACAACAACTTTGCAAACATTTTTATGTAAATTAAATATCGAAGATATATTTAAGTCTCGAATCAAAGCTCTGCATTTTTTTTTTTTTTTTTTTTTTTTTTTTTTATGCCCGTTAGAAATTGCATCCTTTATTTCTCTTTGACGATTTCCATCGATTGAAATATCAACTTATACGAGGTCTGCTTTCGCGTTTTAAAATAATTCTACAAAACTAGTTTTTCCTTTTCATAGTGAATTGCAATTAAATTGCCGTTAAGTTCTTATAATATAACGACAATGATACTAAATTAGATTATAGATGCAAAACATTCGTTTACGCCGCGTCGCTTCCCTACTCACGCATAAAAACATAATAAAATTTCGACATAAATTCCACGGATATACTTTTGTAACTAAAATAAGAGCTCGTCAATTTATGCGAGATAATATTTGCTGAATATGCTAATGTAATCGTAACGGTAAAATACATGATTTTTCATCACTAAAATAGATTAAAAGCAACACTGTCATAAGCTAAATACTCGGTACGTTCTACCGTAACTTTACTATCGCGAATTTCGTTATTTTAATCTAATTCTGGTGACGAAACAAATAATGTCATAGTCTATCATTTTAGACATTTGTTACGTTTATTCGGATATTATCACTCGTATGTATATGTAATATTAATCTATAGGTTTCTTTTCTTTCTTTTTTTTTTTTGCTTTTCTTTTTATATTATTTAAGCATTATGCTATTAATGGCATAATTTCTTGGCAACGTTGGAAATTTTGTAATTAACCAATGATATTTTTACATTTTATCAAATTATCGAGAAATATAAATACTGCTCAGTGCAAACAATACAATTTTTTAAAACACGACGATTACGATAAAGTATACAGATCCCTACAGGAGTAAAAGGGAAAAGCATTCTTTTAAACGGCAATGTGAATGTGTCTGGGCGAGTACTGAAATGCACGGTTATTAATAAATAATAAATCGTTTCCCGAGGAGTACGGAAAACCCAAATTCTCGAGACTTCGCCACGCCCTTATATCTCTCCTCTTACGTTGCCCTTATTTCCACGTAGAGTAAAGCGCAAAGTAAAAGAGACGAGATAAGAGAGAAAAAATGGGGTGGGTAGCGGCAGGAGGGGGATGCGTGGTGGGAGGGGTTAAAGAAAGCAAAAAACAAAAATAAACAGTATAAGAAGTAAGATAGCGAGAAATCGGCCGGTAAAAAAGTATCAGACGCGCATTTATCTTCGGGATAAGGATCTGCGTGGCGTTGCACCGGCGGAGTCCGCGATCAGGTACCGCTAGAAGCACCGCGGGGCTTCTTTTTCTCGCGCTTTTCGTGAAGCAAAAATCGAGTCTACGAGAGTCTCGATTTGTAAGCTCCGGGGGGTCGTGGTAGAGTGACCGATAGAAAAGATCGAAACGAAGATTGGCCGGAGGCTGCGAAGGACGAGGACGCGATTTCTTATTGATGAGAAACGAACTCAAGGCTCCCGAGCAGACTGGACAAGTTTTTGCCCGAGGTGTTGACTTTCATGTGCGCACTACCTGACGGTTATTTATGTCACCGTGCGATAAGCACCCTAACCGATGATTGCATAATGCACCTTTACGTATCGAGCTCTCATTCCTCATGGCTAAGGCTATTTGTAATTTTTCACTACTCCTCCTCGGCCGCAACACTGCATACTGCACGCGAAGGTGGAGGCCATTTATTTGTAAAAAGATTGACAGTCATAATGTGATGTTATATTCTTATATTCAATGCAAGATAATTGCAAAGGAATTTCGCCGACGAAATAAATAAAGCGGCTTAATTTAAAATTTGATTTATTGTATTTTTAATTATAATTCACAGGGAAAGGCCAGTTGAAATATCTCATCCGTTACCACAAGGAATAAAAATTCTACGCGTGCGTATTTATAATCGACCATAAAATTTTGCCTTTCTGTACTTTAATTCATTTTATAAGCAATCGACTCCATTGTATTTTTATCAAAGAAATAATTTACACTCTATAGTTATGATGGTTAATGCCCGCATCACTCATTCCCGATGACTCATAAATTCTGCATAAATAGTACCATCGAGCGTGCAAAGATATTCTGAAATTAAATCCCTTTTTTGCTCATGATCGTAGGGCAACTAGGAACTCGCAAATATTCGCACTAATCGTCTAAGCAGCCGCGACTATGCGAGCGCAGTATGAGCGCTAACAATTTCCCAAGAAGAGAAGCGATCATCTTTGTCAAGAGCAGCGGCAGCCCCGAGGTAACAAGTCCCTATCTCGGCTGGACACTCGTCGGCATCGCTATTTATAGGCCTAACCGAAGATATAGGACCTTCGGAAGACGATGGAGCAAAGTAAGAGAAAGAAGGATGTACTTCCTCGGTCATAGTTCGTCCGACTGGTCGTCCAAAGAAAAGTAAGAACCGAAGGCAGAGATTCCGCTCGTTCACCCCCTCAACCCTCCACTCACTCTCTCTCTCTCTCTCTCTCTCTCTCTCTCTCTCTCTCTCTCTCTCTCTCTCTCTGTGTGTGTGTGTGTGTGTGTGACTCTCACCCACTCTCCTCTCCATCTATCTCTGTCTCCCTCTCGCTTCACCGTGTTCCGGCCTCATTAGTATCGCATGTACGTTGCTGAATCGTTATTCGCTTCTTTTTCTCCCACTCGGCACGTGTTCACTCCACCACGTTCGATGTGACCGCGCGCAAGCGGTTCGCGATGCGGAAGTGCCAATTAGGAGCTCCGTACTTCATTACCTAGTCCGGCGTTTGCCCTATAGGAACCTTCTCTTAATTCTTTCTCTTTGCTCGCCTTTTTATTTCATTAGCTTTATTTTTTAAGATCTATTCTTTTAAAATTTGCTAGAATGCGAGCAATTTTAATATAAAACATGTCTGCCTGTTCTATTCAAATGTCACTCAATTGTCCTTTACTTCCTCACGCTCCAAATCAAAGGTTAAAGACTCATTTCGTTTTCTCCCGTCCGAATCGCGTGTTAATAGTCACTTACACCCCTACATCATTACTTCATACATAACTTCTCATATATATTTACAAATTTATAATTTATCGTTCTTTAATTATTTTACGATATTTATTTTTAAATTTTACTTAAGATCACTTGATGTTTTGCATATTTTAACGAGCCACGCGTAATACGCAATCAATATTATTGTTCTTTACCTAAAACTTGAAAGAATTTATTGCCTGCGATATAAATGGTACATAGACCCCATAGCTTTTATTGCGATACATAAATATAAAAATAATATTAAAAAATATCACATTTCTAGCGTATTATCTCTCTCTCTCTCTCTCTCTCTCTCTATATATATATATATATATATATATTTTTTTTTTTTATATCTCGTGATATCCGTTTCGAACTTTAACGTAGGTATTGCTCGTCCCAAAGTCTCCCGTAAAGTAACTCAACCTTGAGGAAACTATTGAAAACGCGCATGAACATTCGGTTATATATTTTCAGTTTATATAGACTAGCTTTCCAAAGAGTCTATTTTTCATCGTAAATGGCTAGCTAGGCTTATCCTCAAATACCTCTACGATAAATATTTTTACATACCTTGGAATCATCTCCTCCCTTTCTCTATCTCCCTCCCCCCTCCCTATATCTCTCTCATTCTCTCTCTCTCACTCATTCTCTCTCTCTCTCTCTCTCTCATTCTCTCTCTCTCTCTCTCTCTCTCATTCTCTCTCTCTCTCTCTCTCTCTCTCTCTCTCTCTCTCTCTCTCTCTCTCTCTCTCTCTCTCTCTCTCTCTCTCTCTCTGATTCCCTCGGACCTTCTTTTTCATTATAATAAAGGGCAAGCTTAAATATAGCGACGATCTTACATGCCAATGAAATAATAATGTATTTCTTAGCGCAAATGTATAAAGCGCGACTAAGATAAGAAAATAAGAGGATTTATTGTCGCGCCATACCGCACAGATAAAACTTATCGCTGCCGCTTACACCTGCGTACTTGAAAAGGAAGCTCGAGATAAGGCTGCGCGGATATCCTTCTCAGACTCGTTCTCGCTTTCGCGAGGAAGAGATGGAAGATATAACGCGTGTGCGCAAAAGAGTGGGGAAGAAGGAAAGCCGATATCGGCTGCACGATTGAAACGTCTCTTTATGCGCGACCGCAGCGATCGATTGCTCGATCTTGGCCGTACATTGCAGGTGTTGCTTCAATGGCTCTCAACGGCATAACGCGATTTATATGTCTGCCACTAAGCCGAGGACTAAGCCGACGACCAAGCCGATAGATCACTCAATCCGTGGATCATATTGGTGTCGGCGTTTCGGCGGTAATACGCGCCCTCCCTATCCGGGTGAAATAAATTTTTATGTACGCGGCTCAAGAATCTCCGATCGTATTTGCTAAAAATGATAAAAGGGGCTCCCTTTTAGAGGGGTTCGTTATAAATGTTTAAAAGTTTGGTAATTCACGCGCACGATCTTATGTCGAAAGCACGAGACCTTTACGGCATTCATTTACGATAAGATTTTGCGTTAATAAAACTATGATATTACTACGGTAATCCGCAAACGGCGCGCAATTTGATACGAAAATAACTTTGATTGGAGGCAATAAAAGTGTTAACTCGTGCGACTCGGATGGCGAAGTTGCTTGTTGCCCTAGTCCCCGCCCATCGTCCCTGCACTACGGCAATACTATTTAATAGCCGCAAAAGTATTGAATCGTCCAAGATGCGCGGCTATATTAACAGCGAGCCCGTAGCAAGTAGCAGCGGCAAGAAAAAGGGGGGCGCACGCGCCGCAAAAAGGGAGCTCCGCGGGATAAATGCCGTGGCGGACGGATATGTGAGCTAAGACGCGGAGTCGTCGCCACTATACAATTAACTCGATATTATTACCGCGTACATAATTCCGGCGTAATTCGAAGAGCGCCGGCGGCCTCGACGCCGAGTACATCCCAACGGCCAAGGGCAGTGCGTATCCTCTTTTCCCTTGTGGCTTAGCTCGCGCGCCTCCTCTTCTCTCCCCGGCCCTTCGTAATTTCCCGCCTATCTTTTTCCTTCTTTTCCTTCCTTCGGCCGTTCCTTTGTGTAATGGCTAAACGTGTGCGAGCGCGCGCGCATCGCCGATTCCCAGAAACGTTTCGACGCGGCATCGGCACCGGAAAATACAACCGACCAACGAGAGTCCCATTACGTATAAACTTTATGAGTATTTGTTGTTTTTGTCCCTGTCGGAAGAAAACGCGAGATTACATATATATATATATATATATATATATATATATATACATGCACATAGAGTACCATGTGGTTTTCATAAACTAGGGATTTCCGCGCGCGGATTATTATTTTTGCTCGACTGTCAATAAATGAACGATGGACTTTAAGCGGATTCTTCAAATTCTAGACATTAGCTTTTTATAAAAATGTATCGTCTGAATTTAGTTTTATGTCTCCGTATTTTAAAAGAATATTTTCCTATTGCCGCTAAATGACATGGTTTTTCAGTTTATGACCTTAGGATAGATATTTGAAGGCAATATACCAGCATTTTACGAGGCAGAAAACAACTTGATTTGAAAATTTACAGAGCGAGCTCGTTATTAAAGTAATTTCATACCAGTCGCCTTTCGTAGTTAGACTTTTTGAATCTTTTTACGGTGCGCTCAAATAGTGATTAAGCTATTTTATCTTAACATTATGTGACATCTATAAAACAAAGTCCATTATTAGCTAATGATAATATCTATATTCAGCTGCATTTTGTTAAATACATAATTATCTTTGATAATTTAATCTTAGAAGAACGAAAAAAATTATTCAACGAGCTAATAACTAACAAAGAGCGACTCTGCAATTATTTTAAATTATATATTATATATAAACTTACGTAATTGAGAAGATCCAGTGAATTGATTCTGCTCGTGACTCACCTGTAATAGAAGGAGAATACCAATTAGAATTGTACTGTAGTACGAGGAAAATATGTACGCGCGCACGCGCGTTATATATATATATATATATATATATATATATACAGATTAAAAATACGCCGAAAAATTGACTTTATGAACTATTATTTCAAACCGTAATTTTTCAAAATATTTTTTCAAACATAAGTTTCCCTCTTTGAAATTAACACCGAATTGAGTGTTAACGCGAGAAAAAATAACAAAAACAAAAAAACAAAAACAAAAAACAAAAACAAAAACAAAAACCAAAAACAAAAACAAAAACAAAAACAAAAACAAAAACAAAAACAAATATATAAATAACACTTCTTTCGAGAGAGAAAAGGATTTAACGATCAGTTGGCTATTTAACCCGCGGGAGGTGGGGAGGAGAGAGGTTAGCGACGAAGTAAGTATAACGCTACTTTCGAGAGCCTTAAACGTAATCCGAGGACCGACCGATTTTTTGGAGATCACCGCGCTCGCAGAGTATGAATAGAGTGCGGTGGGTGGATAGGAAGGAGGTCGCCGAGAATTCCAAGAGAATTCCTGATGCGCGTGTCGAGGCGCGGCTCGCGGCTCTTTATCTCGACTTTCTTTACAGGCGCGCATTCCTATAAGTTACGGAAGCGCCGAAAAGTCGCACTCGTGCATCCTCCCGTGGCATTACCGAGCCCATGCCACCAGCGTCGGCCCAATTTCCCATGTCTTTCGTACAATGCGCTCGCGACTTTTTCCAGTCCAGCGATTCCTCTCACGTTTCCCGATATCCGTTTCTCCCGATTTAATCGTCGTCCCTCGGCTCCGACGAAGCGACCTTCTACTAAGGCTTTTAATCTTGCTACTCACTTAACATAATTACTCTTATGTCTAATTATCAGCAACAGCTGCTGTTTCTTATCTAATTCAGATTCACGATGCATTGTTTTTATGTAAAAAACATTATTGTGGGTGCATTTGTTAAGTGCTGACGTTACACTTGTAATGCATTGATGATAATGAGTTTGCTAGTTGAAGAATTGTTACTTCGATGAGATTAAACTAACTATCATTATTCTTAAATATTCATATTCATTATAATTGCATATACCGTTGCTGCTCATATTCTAATGAAGAAAAATATTATAGTATAGTATAAAAAATAAAGTACCGATGCCTCCTCACCACAATTACAGACTTTAAGAAAATTTCTGTTTTTATAATGTACTGTTTAAAAAGAATACAAGATTACACAAAAAATATAAGAATGCCGATGCATTACCAGCATTTGACGCTTATATTATACACAGATTATTAATCGAATGGAAGAGAATATGAGACATTTTTGGTGCTTTGAATAATATAAGCATAATCGTGTAATATAAGGCAGATGCAGTTATAGTCTGCATCCGTACAAGATTTTCTCCAAGAGAATTATTTGATAAAAGATAACATTAAAATGGAGATGCAGAAAATTCTTGTTTAATGAATAATGATTAATGAATCTGATGGGGCAGGCTCGAGGAGCGGTTATACCATAATATATTGTAAGTAAAAGTACACGAGCGTGATAATCAATATCCAGGGATCCGTAATTTTTCCTCTACTTAGCATCGCTCATTATTTTTATTTTATCTCTCTTACGATGGCCTTTATTTTTAAATGTATTTCAATGCATAGTTTATAATCATTTAGAATATACGGTTAAAGACGATTAAAATAAGGACAAATTTGTTCGGCAATGTTCGTTTTAATTAATTTTTTTTTTTTTTTTTTTTTTTTTTTTTTTTTTTTTTTTTGGATAGAGCGTTTTAAAGTGAATTACATCATATACTTTTGGAAATTCTTATTAAAATAATAATTAATATATAGTCAGTAATAATATTTTCAATTTTCCGTATTTTGATAATAGCAATGAAATTTTTGACGCATAAATTATTAAATAATAGTTTAACTAGAAAAAGATATAAAAATTTATGAAAAACATTAACCGAAGATTAAACTTTATGTACAACATTGAACTTTCGAATTTAATTCTTTAATTCATAATTAAAAGGATAACATTATACGCAATGCTTTCATTGGATTATTTTACACGCGCAATAATTATAAATGAAGAATCCAACGAGTTTAATAATATTTTCATGCATAATTATTGCCAAAATGTAAAACATAAATCATTTATAAATATTGAACAAAACAACGACAATAATATGATAGTACAGAAAGAGATTATAGATTAAGATAAACCGGAAGAATATAAAAATTTTTTTATAATATTTTTAATTATAAAATTAAATATAGATATTTTATTAGAATAAAAATTTAGAATAAAAATACACTTTTAATTTGATTGGTTGCAATTGTTTACTGGTATGGGCTCAATGATTAGTCTATTTTATTATTCTTGTCAAGTGGTATATAAGAGCTTTGAGTGAGATAAAGTACAAAACCTCGATATATTTGTATACACAATATAAAGATAGACGGATGGATGGATGGATGGATGGATGGATGGATGGATGGATATAATGAGGTATGGAGAGCGTAATACCTATGATAATGAGGTATGGAGAGCGTAATACCTATACGTGACTATATACAAAACTATTCCCAATGGTAGTAATCCAAGGGAACTGCCGTAAACATGACATTATAATGATAATACCGCCGGTAGAAATAGTAACAGTGATCATAAGTGTACTTTCGGGCCGTGTTGGGTTTGTACTGCGAGTGAAAGAAATACAGAAATGTGTAAACACGAGGTAAAACGCCTTGGAACATCACGACACTGATGCTTGTATGCAGGCGCGTTCCTTTTTTGTATTTACACATCGAAAACACTCTCTTAAAACCTCTGAGTATCCTTTCTGTTCTGGTACATTCACACGTTACTAATGGTATAGGGACAAAATAACAAAATATGTAAAAAAAAAAAAAAATAATAAAAAAAAAAAAAGAGTTAAAAGAAGATTATTCGGCAGACCAAAAGGAAGGTACAACATTGTAAAAGTTTATTCTATTTATGTGTGAGAGGAGTTTTGCACTTTTAATATGTGGTAATGTTATGAAAAAAAAAAACTGTTGTTTTGAATGTTATTTTATTGTTTCATTTCCTGTGTGTATGCATTGGAAGGTCAAAAATATCCTTTAACGCAATTATCGGATTTGAGATCACAGTCATTTTTTCTTCGATTTGGCTTTATGATGATTGATTAAAAGCCACAAAGCCGTATCAAATTACATTATCTTTGCCTTTTGTTTATATTATTGCTTTTAAACTAAATGTCACTTTTTAATAATTAGAATTACATGTCACGATATCCAATTACTAAACTTGAATTGTACAGGTAAACTTTGTTTACCTGTTAAAGTATTTATTATTTTTAAATATATATTTTATTTATAATTGTAATAATGAACTTATGAGCGCGTAGTTGTAGTTAAAAAAGCTCTAATAGATGGTTATATATAAAGAGTCATGGGATAAGAAATGAATTTTTCCTTTACTAGACTGAGAATATGAAAAGAATGAAAGACCTAGACCGATACAGTTCTATTTTTCGGGTCATCCCTCCTCGGGAAATCTCGTGTCCAAACCACTTCTATCCCGATCAAGCCGTTACTTGTAAATAGACAAATAGAAAGAAAGAGGCTCTGTCGATGTTTCATGAGCCGCTACGTGACACTTGTCGACACCTTTCTTTTCCTTCGTTGTTATCGCCCTCCGTTCTACATCGAGCCGCGCGCATTGTAATCGTGTATGTTTTATTCTCGTAAGCGCGAGAGAAAGAGGGAATAACATATACAAACTAGATTGAAAAGCAGTATTTCTCGTACATTCACGAGTCTTGGTTAAGTTGTTTACGAATTAACTTTTTTTTCGTCTCACCTATGCGCTCAGATTGGCGTTTACTCGTGATATTTGAAATGCTAGCACTTTACTTTTTCTTATCTCGAATGAAGACATAATTGAATTACACTCGGCAATGATGATAATTAGCGCTTTACGGAATTGCAAGTTTCATCTTGCAACTATAATTACACAATCGCTTCGATTAAGTGTACGTAAATGATTACGTAAAATTTTTAATATCTTTTATATATATGCACAAAGACATATAATCCAGATATTTTTAGAATCGTAGAATTAATAAGAAATAATAAATATTGAAATGTCCAATATTTTCACATATCGTAAAAAGGGAGACGAAGACGATGCGCTTTAAGAGCGTGCAAATAAGCTTGGAAAGAACAAAACAGAATTCCTTTAAAAAAAAAAAAAGGTATATATATATATATATATAATATCTTTTCATTTGAAGTAGAAATAATTTGACTAAAATTATTTTTAGTTAAAATTTTATTTCATACAATTATAAAAGTCACTTCATTTTATATGTAAAGAATTTCTTTATAAAAACTAACACCATAATATTATATATGAATTTAGCAAAGTCTATCTTAAGCAGAATCCTTCGAGTATACGATAATAACGTTCAACTTTTTAATTTTTTCAAAATTAAAAAGTCCAACATCTAATCATCTAATCGATTAACGTCATTAATTATATCATCAATTATGCTTATTAATTAACACTCGACACTTTAAACCTAAATTAATATTTATATTATAAACATAATTTATAATAAACTTAAGATAAATATATATAGATGCGATTGATTATTGAGTCCGCGCATAAGTTTGAGCAAAGCTTAATAATTCTCCAGCTTGTATCGTGTTATTTTCAGACGAATCGCATTACCGTTTTTCCTTTAGCCTACATTTCTTGGCCCGGAGATGCTTTACAGTTCCCGTGGCCTCTCGAAGCCACCTGAGCATCCCCTATTCACCTCGTGCCCTTCGTGTCTCGCTTCCTTCTTCGCTCAGACTTGTTATCCGTACAGCTGCTTTTCACCTTTTTCTTCGCGCTCTATCCCGGAGGATATCGCACGTTGCAACGGAGAAGGTGCCAAAGGTCGAGATAAAGGGGGAACTGCTCGAAAATAATCATTTTGCCGTCTTTCCGCTAGGACTATCCGCTCCGCGCGTAATTTACATTTGTAAATAGTCGAGGCTCAGCTCTTTTACGCTCCTCGACGTTGCATAAGTGTAGTTAGGCGTTGACGGGCGAAAAATGCTGAAACCGTATGTTTAGTGTATACTTGGGCCAGTGTACCGTTAGCCAGATTTTCACGTATCGGGATTCGCTCGGTTGCTTGAGAAATTTCACGCCAAGTGTTCCACCAGCTTCTATTCGTTCGCCATGTACTGTGCAATTAAGATAAAATGAATTATCTTCATCATTAACTTATTTCTCGTTTATCATATAACATATAATTAAGTAAAAATTGACTTATTCGTAGAGCGAGTATAATAAGTAACCGGGATTAACAAGTGCTCTTGAAACCTATTCATTTGCCACTAATAAAATTATGCTCTAAGTAAATAATAATTTAAGGGCTAAGAAACATTAACGGTTCGCTCCTGCGCCTCTTCTATTATAACTACTATGGATATCTTAAGCTACATGAGAAACAATTTTTATCTAATTGAATATACTATAAAGTAGGCGTATAGAAAATTTACATTAAACTGCCGATTTGATCTCCGATATGGACGGTGGGTTGGGTTGGGGAGGTGGTTCTTCTTCAACAACGATTATTTGTCACTATCTTACAGCAGCTAGCCACCGTCCATCCAAAGATATCCCATGCCTATGTGCCTACACCTAATAATATGTACTTGTGTTAAAAGGTCAGTATTTTAACAGTTAATCTAAACGTTTTCTCCTCCAAGTATAAATTATGTCAGTTACTATCATTTTAACTTGCTATTCTCTTGTACGTATAATCACGAGCGAGGGCCAGTTATGAAAATATTGTTATACTATACTGGCTGTTATTAATATAATGTCTAGCATTATTTGACTACATCATTTTTCACTTAAGTAATGTCCACATGACCTAATGAAAAGGGAATGGAGAGGAGGGAAACCGAGATGAAAGATAAAGAAACGGTGAGGGGGGTGGGGAGAAAAGAAGAGATGGCATAGGGCAATATACGAGTATAAAAATCGATAAAACATCTCGCACTTATGCAGATAACATAATAAATATATTTGTGCATAAGATGTAAGAGTATATATGCATATGTAGGAAGGTAAGCATTTGGCTAATAGAAACTAATGGATTACGAAAGGTACCGATTGCCAAGCTCTCAATTAAGGTATATCACTTTGAAAGCGTACACACCCATTAATGGCTTTGTGCTTTAAGTAGATTCAACGTATGTTTATAAAAGTATATAGTCAATTAATTAATTTGTTAATAGCTTTTTCACACGTAATTACGAGGGAACGTGAAGAACGTGAAAGAAAAAGCTTCAATGTTGCACTAATTCATGCCTTGATGCGAGATAAATTGGGTGCGAGATCTCCGATTTTAAATATATACTAGTCTTCTGATATATAAAAAATTATTAGCATAGCCAATTATCGGGATAATGAAAAGATTGTTATATTTTTTCTATAATTTTTAAATATGATTTTTAAATAAAATTAAAATGTCATTAATTATTTAATCCGAGCTATAATGGTATATGTTACATCATTAGTCGATCATTATTCATTATTCCAATGATTTTCAAATATATCAAAATAATTTAAGTAAGATAGTGTAATTCCTTGTACAAATGTACAAATTACATCCTTCACTGTATACATACATATATTACGTAAGATATTATAGAATAAAAGTATGAAAAATTTTAACTACAATTTCAATGCAATAAAGGATAATAATAGATAATAATAAATGAAAATATCGTATATTTGGTTATAAATATTTTATATTCGGTATTTTCATTAAAAATTTTATTTCTAAGCAGTCATTCTCATTAAATTGACGATGAAAATAAACTTAATTTCAACCATAATTGCATTAAAAATATTTTTAAATAATTCCTTAATATTTTAATAAGCTATTAAATTTTTTTCTGTCAAGGTTTTCTCTTCATTCAAGGTTTTTTTTTTTTTTTTTTTTTTAGTTATTGTTGATTTGCTTATATTTTTATGGAAAAATTACTGTCCCATATATAGTTGTATACATCTAACAATTAAAAAGACGAAATTATATTTGTGTTCAAGCACTTTCAGATATGTGAATTCATCTCGATTTATTAAATTTGATAAATTTTTTATTTATTTTACATAATATACTCCTATTAATTATTACATAATTATTTATGTATTAAATATATATGTGTGTTTTGCGCGTGTTACATTTTAATGAAATATCAAACGAGTATAACAAAATAAACGAGTATTTATTATTATTATTATTTTTTTTTATTTTCTTTTGTAGTAAATATGTTTTATTTATTAAATTAATTTGTTGAAGCTTACATTTTTATATTGACGGAAAATTGTCAGATATATTTCCGCTTGCGATGTATAAAGTAGTTTTACTTTTCTAAAAACCTTATCTAGATTAACTTTCAGCTCATATTTTTTTAGAATAAAAATCTTAATAGTAAGTTTAATCAATTCATCTAATTTATGATTACACGATATTTTCACTTCTATCTTATATACAAGTTTGTACACACTTAACACCGTAATATAACATTGTCATATAATATGATAAAATCTTCTTGATTATGTAGTGTCAAGACTCTATAAAACGAACATTATTCACGAACATAATGAGTGAAATTCAAAAAGATACGCATATACCATATGACGTACAACTAGTGTCGCGGAAAAACAAAAGCTCGAGACTGCAAATTCGCCGAGGCACTCATTCGGTCACCAACTTGACGCCCTTCATAATATACCTTCCTTCCTCTTTTTTTTTATTATTTATCATATTATGCCTGTCTAATGTGTGAGCGATTACACGAGTCATGAGATTATGTTTTCAATCTTCATTCCACTGTATAAATCTCGATACATTATGAGGATCGAAAGATCGATGACGATGCTATATTTCATTGTTCCTCCCCAACTACTGTCTGTTCCAATTGGTAGTCGTACTTATTTAAAGCCTGCTAATGATAGACATTAAATATTCAAATGGCCATTTCGATTTTTTAAAGCACACAAAAGGATTATCTTTGTATGCAATTTATTGTCGATATTAGACAAGGTTAAGTTCGATTTGTGAGTTTTTTCTTCGTTTTTTATTCGTTATTTTTATTTTATTTTATTTTTTTTTTTTAACGAGAGATTAGCTCACAAACAATTTCATTTGAATACAAATAATAATATTAAGATTTCCAGTGAATTATGCTCCGTTATAAAATCTTCTTTTTTTTTTCATAAAAATGCACAAATTCATAAAAATGTAAAAATCCATCTCTAAATTAATTCGTTACAATGAATGTCGTCACTATAAAAAAAAAAAGTATCGATAAAGTAAATTCCTAAGTATAGGGATCTCTGCGAAGAAAACAAACGCTACTTACTTATTGATGTCAAATTAATTAATTAACAGAAGAAAAAAAAGCTTTGCGCTTTAGAGCAGAAGCTTGCAAAATGTGATATATTACGTTCGTTTCTCGGCTCTATTGTAGCATCGGCGGTAACACGCGTAATAACATTTTCTCGTCACTTCCGTTACTGCTCGCTTACACGCACGCACTCTTGTACCTTCGTCCTTTTCTATCTCTTTTTCTCGTCTTTTTCTTGCTACGCATACTCGAAAGGAAAGAGAAAAAAAAGGGAGGGGGGGGGGCTAGCGATGGAAGGCTTTTTCTTCCCATAGAAACCCAATGCTCCGCACCGTGTACGGAACTCGTAAAAGATGCGAGCGCAGGAGAACATAATTACGTCACCCGTGAACAGTCATCAAGATTGTAAAGTGGTATCCTAATGGCGGAACTCGTTAATCTCGGGTGACAAGGGGAAGCTCCTTCTTTTGCTTTTTCCTCGTCGTCTCCTTTCCTTTCCTCTTCGTCATCATTTCGCTTCTCTTCGCTCATTCGAAGCTGGAGGGAATAGAAAGAAAAATTAATCCTATGTAATACGCGAGAGGGTCTGCGAAAACGCGATTTGGCGCGCGCGATGCTAATAATTAGCCGTCATAACGACGATCATAGCGATGACAATGACCATGCTCACTACGATGACGAGATATTTTCACTTTTATTTTGATCTCTTTGAGAGAGGATTTTTTTGCTCCTACTTAATCTCCTATCCGGCTTTTTCCACTAGAAAATTGAATTATCTCGGGCAATGGAACTATTTTACGGTGGTTAATTATACGTCACACGTGCCGTTAAAATTCAATCTAACATTATCAATTTATCCGTGTAAAGCGTATTACTATTTGTTCAAAACAAGAATTCGATACGTAACGGTACCGCTGATTAATAACAAATTGCTCTAAATTACAGAATCTTGTAACTAGGCGCTTAAATCTGAAAAATTAGCTAACTATTTACACTGTTTATACAACTGCACTTGTGAAATTAGCCAAGATTGTTTCACATAAATATAACTCATAGCGCTAACGTATTGTGATCATGCCAATTGCAATTGGATTCCACCTTCAATCAATCAACCTCGTTTGTGTAGTTTCAATGCACGCGAGTGGCAAGCAGAAATCCCAGTGTGTGGGGTTGGAAGTTGGTAGCACATTGCTGTAATCGACATGAAGAAAAGAATGGAAGTAGCCGCGATGAACATTTTTTGTACTCCGTAAATCATTAATAGCTTCGCAATAATTTGGATGAGCATACTCTATCGATCGCTGTGTACCGCTTACATGATAATCTATCGATTTTAAGATCTGAATGTTTTTTGCGTATGTGTTTTTTTTTTTTTTTTTTTTTTAGAAATGGCTGGAATAATTCACGTCATTCGTTTAACTACATATTTAAGTGAAAAAAGTGAACTTCTTTCTTGAGATATTATAATTATTCTTATGTTTTTCATTAAATTATACACGCTATTGCTCAGTACTGTTTATATGAACAAAGTAATATTTTAGCAATATTTTATAATATTTTATAATATATACATATATATATATATATATATATATATATATAGACAGAGAGAAAGAGAGAGAGAGAATGAATTTTTTCCAATAAATTTTTATAAAAGCGAATTTTATTATTAAAGTTTATAGGTTATCAATATCTATAATTTATTATATCGAGTATTTCAATTTAGTTAATTGTCAAGTCTTATATAATATTATCTTTACTCTCGGTTTTATTCCTTCAGCTACCGGTCTGACAAATTTATTCTTCCTTAATATTTTGTCGCTTTTACTACTGCTTGTAAAATCGTTCCTTTTAATTCATTATGTAAAATAATAAGGATCCAATAAAAGTGTTGCTAGTAATTAATGAGAAATAAAAGGGCGACAAAATTTATATACTTAATTGATCGGGATGGAATTCCAAACTAAGTAATCTAAAGAGGATAAGTGTTTGTTTTGTTGTTGCATAAAAGGAATTATGAATTTATTTTTTGTGCAATTTGAGTAAAATCGGATCTAAAATCAAGCAATTAATTTATATATCAAAATAGTAGGCTGAGAGGAAGTGGATAAAAGGGATTCAGATGGTGAGAAACGAGATATAAAATATTGAGTAAGAAATATGTGAATACAAACACGTATAAACACACAGGTGGGCAGAGTAGGGTGGGGTAGGGTAGGGTAGGGTAGTAAAGGTAGGGAAGGGTATGCTAGGGGGTGGGGGATGGGATGGGAAGGAGAAGAAGTGAGACGCGGAGGAGGAGGTAGGAGATGGACATCAGCAATGCGAAAAGCTAATTATCGAGTGTATAACATAATTAACTGTCCCAGGAGCTGCTCCCGGTGCTGTTACTGGGAAGGACGTCTAGTCCCATACAGACACACACCAAAGCCTTAGTATGCGCTTACGTTCATTCCCTCTTTCTTTCCCTTCTTTGCTCTCTGACTATATATATATATATATATATATATATATATATATATATATACATACAAATGCACACGCACGCACACACACACCCACGCACACACACACGCACATATGTGTGTGTATATAAGCGAGGATACCTCTCGTCTTCCCTTTCCGAGGCGCGATCGAAATGTGTACCGTTAAGACAACCCGAGCTGTAATGAAGATTCGTTCGCTGATAAAACGTGTATACGAGAGCGCGAATTTCTCTTGTCCGCGAAGTCCGATGTGCGGGCACGTGCAGCTATGCGCGTAAGTCTGCGATTTTGTATCGGAGTCACGGGAGGGAATTCAATCACGTTGGCGCCCAAGATACTGTCGTGAAACGGCACAGGAATCGCATGGGGAGATGACTACGGATAAGCGGCAGGACTTGGCACAGGCTTATTCAAGATCGCTCTCCTCCTCGACTTCATGCGAGTGTGTACGCCTCGTGTCTAATTATATCGAATGGAGATAGGTGAGAACTTCAGGACACTAATTCCCTATGAAAAATGAGAGCTCGAGCTATTCCTATTATGCGTTTGGGGTGTGAATCTTTTATGATATATTTATAGATATGTGACGTGATCGTTAGTGAAATCATTCGTGATTTTAATCGATATATTCAAAAGTACAGTCGATAATTTTGTTCCGCATCTTCATTACGAACAAATAAATATCTTCACATTGTTAAGAAACGTACGGTAAGCTTGAAAAATAATAGTTACTCAAATCTCTGCAATTTAAATTTATAACTGTCCTTCGGCAAATGTGTCGATCCTATTTTATTCAAGGATTTTCTCACAATTGTAGAGGATTAATAGAAAGCCTTGAAAAATGATTTCCTGGTAGTAAATATTTCGATCCCCTCCTCCTGTCCCTCCTTGCCCCTCCGGCCACAGTCGATATGAAGAGTATCGCAACAGGTAATGTCCAGGCATTAATCAAACTAAATTTTTAAAGGTCTTAAGTACCTTTTAATTAATACCGAGCGGATGTAAAGGAATCCGTATGAAATATAAGCACGATCACCTTCAATTAGTTCATATAGATTAAATTTTCTTGCCACTTAATCGAACGTTGCAGGTAGAAGTGCGCCACGGTGCATGGCAACCGTTAAAAATAAATGATCTCGGTATATACAGAGAAGCTCGATGATAATCGCCGCGTGTCGCCATCAAAGCGAATATTTCACTCGTCCCGAGATCAGGTTTCATCCTACGATCGATGCATATGCTCGCTGGCGCGCGCACGCACGCACGCACGCACGCACGCACGCACGCACGCACGCACGCACGCAAGCACACGCTTAGTCAACGGTATTATTGCCAACTGATTGAATTGGAAAATCTCGGGGAGCGGTGGGGGATAAAAACTCAATCTCACATGAGTTTTTCTATTACGAAACGAGGTGCATCCGTAATGTCGGCGAGAGCTGTAGGGAGGAGAGCGGGACAAGCGAAGGCACTCGCTCGAGTAATCGCTACCGAATGACCGTTGCGAGCGCATATTCGGGTTGCGCATGCTGCCGGGCGTTTCGCGCCATTGTCTCGATCGCGCTAATGTGCGAACGCGCATTTAATTTCCAGCGGCCGTGGTTACGGTATCCGGCCTTTCCCAGAACATCAGCCGCGTCCTCCTTATAAGTGCACGGCTCTTCCTCTCCTCCGCCCCCCTCCCCCGTTCACTCGCTCACTCGCTCTCTCCCTCTCTACCCCCCCATCCCCCACCCCCACCCACCCCAACGCCCCATCCCCCCGCACCCGCCCAATCTCCAACCCCCACTATCCACTCCCCACTCCCCCCAATCACCACCCCCAATTCCCCCATATCCGGCACCAGCTCCCCCTACTCCCCCTATACATCCCGCCCCCGTCGCGTACACGCCAATTTCAATCGTGACTGTCTCATAACTAATTGGAGAGGCCGAGGCCGGGGTCGAGATTTAAAGCGCTCCCAGCAATTACTGGATCGAAATTTCGATGTTTGCCGTGCGCGCTGCGCGATGTTGCTTTTCACGGGAGATCGGTCTACCTTTCAATTGCTCGTAATTAAAACGCGCGCTGCGACTGCAAACCGCTGGAGCTCGCTTTTAATTGAACGAGCTTGTATGCACTTATCGCTAAGCTGAGTAACCGTTATTTTTGGTCGTCGGCATTGTCTCGATGCCGATTCGTCGGCAATTACCCTCCCATAAACATCTCTCTAAAACTAATCTTTTCCTAACGGCAAAGGCTTTTTTTTTTCTTCTCCAATTCTCTTTCTTGCATTTCTTTCATTCATCTTATAATTAGCGCGCCCTTAGCATATCATAATTAACCGAGCGAGTTTCTTCATAAAAAAAAACTTCGTGACCTGTATTTATAGCTCAGCGTGCTCCTTGCTCCTATTATGCATGCTTTCGCAAGAAAAACATCTTTTTCTCGTCTTCTTTGACATTGATTATTTACCATTATCCAACATCAATTAGGCACGATCGTACAATTTCAATTCAATCGATCCTAGTGATTATTAATGTGACGGATTACTAATACCTCGGGGCTGGCTAGTCCACTAGTCATTTACTTCACCTTATCCCGCACTTTTTTTATTTGTATTAGACGCTATCTCTTTATCTCTTTAATGTAATATTTTACAATATTCTGGATGAATTAGGGTAGAGCGGAGAGTGTCACTGAGGCGCCACGTTCACATCGAATGGAAATATTCGTAAATATTTTGGCTTAAAAGGAAAAAGTGGATTGGAGTTGGAGCTACCTAAGCTATCTCAGATTTTTAAAGGACATTAAGAAATTGGCGCAGGCTCGTTAATAATTGATCGCTGAAAGTACCGACGGCTGATATTCGTGAGCGATTTTGCCAGCGATTTTGCGAGCGATTTTGCGAGCGATTTTGCGAGCGATTTTGCGAGCGATTTTGCGAGGGTCGGTGGAGGGTGGGTGCGAGGGTTAGGGGATAGTCGTGACGATGGCGCTGTCAGAAATCGAAAGGAGGAGCGTGTCGATTTCCCCCCTCGGCAATTACGATACGCGATACGTTAGACGCGTGGCTTGGGCGCATTGTTCGCACTCCCGGCGCTGGTAACCGACGTCGGTGCCTCGTGTCGGTGTCGGCGATCGCGGCGTGCGCCTGCCACCCAAATGCCTTTCTCTCCGATTCGTGGCGAAAGAAGGACGGAGCGTGTACGTAGCTACGCGATATTCAAAATCCGGCCGCATAGTGGCACGCGGGCGCAATGGCTTTGACCTGAAATCGCTCTGGCACCTGCATAATCGAATACCATCGGTGGCCCGTAGCACTTGACCGAGTGCCAGATGCGATAAATCCATGCCTATTGCACTGCTATTACCGCGAGATTGCCGCGATCGCTATTTTCCTATAATAACCGTTGCACTTACAATGAGAAATGCCGTGCATTTTTGACTCTCGACCGATTTATTCGAAGCACATACTTTATTTAGTAAGCCGTTGGGAGAATAGAAGAAGCTTTATTTGATATTTGGTGGAAGCTGTTCCTGGAGCTCGATGCCATTTTGAATCTGGCCATTTCTGTCCCCTTTATTCCTTCTTTTACTCCTATTTTTTTTTTTACTTTTTAAACAAAAAGTAATTGTCATTGTAATTGCAATATGATGGCATTTTTAGGAAAGCATCCGTTTTATTGCTTTTGTTTTCTCTTTTAAAATGCAAACTTGGTCACGAACTTCCCATCCAGAATATTAATGACGGCTATATTTCTGGAAACTAGACAGTAGCCTGATTATTTGCTTTAATTGTTATAAGAAACTTGACTTGAGTCACATTTAAGTGTAATCGATAACTTAAATAGTTATTTGACAACATAATAGTTCAATTGGAATTCTCTACTAAAAATCAATTAAGAAAATTATTCTTTTTAGAAAAAAAAAAATGATTTTTTTTTGTATATATATATATATATATAATATTTCGTAATACCCAGTATTATTCATACAAATGAACGCATTTTAATGGAGCACTTATAATGCAATTAGTATTATCCAATTTTTTATAAGGAGGTAAATATACTTCCAAGTAACTATATTATGGAAAATAAATTTCAAAGGAATTTTATAGCTAATAATCTTTTTAATAACATCCTATAATTTATGTTCATATAATTAAAAAATAAATACTTTTTACATTGTTCTTTAACCATTTCAATATTGTATTTTTTTTTTTTTTTTAGAGAAGATTAAGCAATGAAAATTAAATTTATGAGCATTAGGTAGCATCGCCATAGGAATAATACATAAATCAATTTATATTGTTACGTTTTGTAAATAATTTATTAGGCAATGCAATAAACTTCAGGTGTATTATAAATTGCATTTCAATTAGTTCTACATGCTATTTGTATATAAATTAAACAAATGTTTGTCCAATAGATCGAACAATATAACAATTAATTCAATTATATTGTATAATGATTCCATAGCGAATGCAGATTCGTTTATATAACTCGAAATAAATTTCATTAAATTTCAAAGATATAAAAGTACTGTAAACCAACATTATAATCATGCTAAAAAAGGTATATTTATTGTTGTTAATCTCGAGTAGGGTAATTAATTAATTTGAAAATGGCATTAATCTTTGATAATTCTTAATATTTTTCTTTAATTATGCTTCCTAAATACTATCACAATTACAAACCCGCAAGGTCGATAATGCAGTCGAGAACATACTGAATAATGATAATACAGCGTAATGAAATAATGTATTACGAATAACGAAAAGTAGAGAAATTTTTTTCCAAATAGTCAAACCGACTTGTATGTATGTGAGAGTGACATTGTAGGACATAACTCGGCATAAAATGAAAAATAACAGAGCAGGCGGAGTGAAGTGAAAAGTGATAGCCGTCTAGGAGAGTTGAGAGGCAACGAAGAATAGTAGTGCGAGCCCGGTGATAATGAAGTGTGAAGCGAGGAAAAACGAAGTGCCAGAAACGTGTTATAGATGCGCCAGTATATCGCGGCCAGTCTACGGTCAGCCTCGTTTTTCTGGGCCAGAGCCTGTCACACACACACACACACACACACACGCGCGCGCACGCGCGCGCACGCACGCACGCACGCTCGCATACTACTGGTAGGTAGGTTTGGATAGAGACAGGTTCGTTAAAGCGGCCGAGAGAGCGCCAAACGATATGCATTTACTTAAGTTCATCCGTTTCACTAGTTCCGCGTCGAAATCAGCGATGCTCCATTTCGACCCCAATGGAGGTCTTGACATTTTCAAGGAAGAGATAATTCTATCGACCGATCGCGTGCCAATGCGCGCATTTTCAACTTAACGAAGATGTTCGAGTTGTCCAGTACCTTTACATTTTCTACGTTATTCGAAATAATCCTGAGATCTCGCGGATATCGCATAATGCCAAGAGAGCCGATTCAATTTAGCTTTAAGGATTATCGAATCGACTCTATGCGAATATTATAAAATTTTACCTTCAAGAATGATTCATCTGTGAAATTGATAACACACGCAAAATATGCGCCCATTAAGCTGCTACTACCATTATTAATTTTCCTTCTTTGTTCTATCAATATAAAGCAACCAACACGTAGTCCTCTACATTCTTCTACTGATAAAAGTACTTTTCCATTGTCGTTCCTTTTAACCGACGGCTTTGCTCGATTGAGCCTATTAATTAGATAAATGTTTTTCACATGATTGTTGCCCAAAACTCTTGAAAAGGAAAAAGAATCGCAAGCTCATGTTTTACATCTATCGCGACGATTCTCGAGGGACAGATTCGTTCGATTTACCGCCATTAAAATTCCCCCGACTGGCGTTTCTGCAATTTTTATTCTTTTCTTTCTTTCGTTTTTTCTTACTTTTTCTTTTTGGTAATGAAGCGAAAGAATTAGTAGCCGCGCTATATATCTTGTGCTCTATGTACGCTTTTCGAATACGAGATTTTTGCTTTCTAATAGCAAGTTCCCGCTCATACGAGGCCTCCGCTCACACCCCAATTTCGTCCCTTTTCAAATTGCCCTTTCAAAATTGGAATGATTTAGTGTGCCCATTTATAGTTGAAAAAGTAAAGTTATTAAAATTTTTAAATAATAATAATAATAATCAAAATTAAAAAATTAAAAATAATGAACTTTGCAACTATTAATGGAGAATTGCGTTGGAGCTCGAATAATGCATCGATCAATAATAAATTATTGACTTTGAAATATTAGGTACCTGGACAAAATGACACGAACAAACGCGTATGCACACCTACACAGTTAGTACTTGCTACGTTCATTAGCTCGTACATTTATTATATTACTATTATTTATGAAAATGTTTGCTTGCGCAACTACGCATACGGGCGTACCGGCAATTTTCTATAAGATAATTAAAAAAAAAAAAAAAAAAAAATCTTTTTTTACAAATACGATGTAACTTACGTTACATATACGAAATTGATGCTGTAAATAATGAACATATAATTAACATCTACAGAAAGTCAATTAAATAGTAATTCATTTTCCTGCCTATTAGAGTCGATAGTTATTAAATGGGTCTATTAAATTTGAAACTAATAGGAAGTCGAGTGGAGCAGAAAAATACGGTAAAATCAAATTTCAACGTTACGAAAATAGGAAAAAAAAAAAAAAAAAAAAAAAAAAAAAAAAAAAAAAAAAAGGAAAAAAGGAAAAAAGAAAAAGGAATGATTGTAGCAGACGTATAGCTGGGAGGAACACACGATGCGGTTCTCTGCTAGCAAAAAATGGTGTTCGATATCAGTATTGAATTATCGGCGACAGCGACGACGGTCAATCGGTTATTCGATCGCAACGAGAATAGAACGTCTGCAGTGATGCGCGAAGGCATCGATTTAAAAGGTACACGAGGGAGGCATTTGAGTATCCGTAGAAAAAAAAAATGACTTTAATTAAAAACTATTGATTAAATAAGCGCTTCTGCCCGTTATCCTCTTAGTTCGTCTTGCTTCGCACTAAAATCGGCTGCATTTTAAATAAACAATTTGCCATTGCGCAAATTGCTGCGTGAATTGTAGCGGGGAGGAGGCATTGGAAATTAGCGAGAAAGGTTCTGTCCGATTAAGCGGTACTACAATCGTCGATCGAGCTAAACAATTTATCTTCAATTTATATTATATAGATTTTTTCTTTTTTTTTTATATGTTTCATAATTATCATTTAATGAATACTCCGAGTTTGTAATCTCCAGCGCTGATTATACACTCGGCGAAATGCATTTATTGCAGCTTAGATTGAGGGAAGTGGGAGAGAATCGGAGACTCCATTGAAACAAGCTGCAGAGATATATAATTCACGCGTATCTGCAAATCTACTCGCGCGAGCTCCGAGAGATTTATATTCGGCGGAGTGTGCGGAGACCCTCAAAAGTCGGCTCACTGCTTCTCGGCATCTTATTGCCATTCTCGATGGCGCTGCTCTCACTACTATTGCTATTGCGCTGCCTATTGCCGATGCGAGGTTGGTCGTGTGCGATAACCAAGTTGGAGCATAATTTGTCTTACGATCGCGCTACATAAGGCGCCGCGTTATAAAGAAATGCGTCATTAGCTCGCGTGAATTTATTCGCGGGAAGAAAAATTCCTGATTAAGTCTTTCTCCGCGAATTATTGATACATTCTAAATAACTTGTAAAGGGTACTTATGTCCGATTAAGCTTTATCTCTCGTAACTCATCGCCTTTAAACTAGTACACTTATGAATAATTAAACTGAATAATCGTGAAATGACTTCTTGATTGAGACTAATTTATCTTGCATACTAAGACTGGTATTTAACGGTTATACATAAACTCTTTTATGGTGCTTATTACTGACACATTTCTGTTGAGTTTAACAGCATGCACATTCATATAAATCAATAAATTAACTTAATTTTATGATATTAAATGGTTCCGTTACTTTTTAAGCAATAACATTAAATTTAACTTAGTTAAGTTTTGATAATAATGTGCTAGCAGAGTTTTGTTATGAATATTCGAAACATGTTAATACGTTCATTTCAATGAGCCGAACTATTTCACTGAGATTTTCAGGTGCTTATTACATTATACATACAAAAAATCATTTAACAATATTTAATCAAGTTATTTATATAAGCTACATTATACGTATGACAAAGTAATATAAAATTGATCTGGATCTCTGATAATCATTGATTTGGATTCTAAGAGGTTTGAATATTTCTTTACAGCTTACAATAGAATTTAAGAACAAACTTTGATATTACTTATTTTTAATTCAACATAAGGATTAGAAACGATAATGTAATGTTACATTGATAATGTAATTGATGATCAACAAATATTTTCGATAATCCGTAGGATTTAAAATTAAAATTTAATATTAATTTAGACTATGAAGCTTGTACTATACTTATGCTAATTTCATTATAGATTTTGAAAACTAATTAATCTTATGTTGGAAGTTTCTCTGACAAAGGTATTTTGTATGTACTTTTATTCTTAATTGATATCTTATATTATGGTTTTTCTCAATTTTGACTAAGATCGATCCGAGTATCTTTTAAGCATTTCCAAATAAAATATAAGTTGCAAATTATATATATATATATATATATATATTTATTTTTTCTTCAGTATTTTAATGACTCGTGTCAGCTTTATCGTTGTAAATCAGTAAAATTTATATTACGAAAACAGGCCAATGAACTTATAGTTAATTTGCTAAATGCTGACAAATTCTAATGACGTATTTATGATTAAATATATTAGATGAAACTCACCGATTTATAATTTATTGATCAAAGATTGGTTATATTACATTCTAATAAAGAATAGTCGAAACTATCATAATTATTCCAAATAAAGTTCAATTACTTTTTTACAGAATTGAGTGATATCTAATATATATATATATATATATATATTATTATTAATAAATGTATAGATTTTTTCATTACGTTTTGTTTTTAATCCCTTATTTTATTAATTTTTTTAAACTGTTTGATCACCGGTTGCCGACACAACTATTAACGAATGAATATTTTTTTAATTCCAGTCAATCCAAGTACACGAAGCAATGATAAATCATGTAGAAGAGCACTTTGCGATGTGAAGTGATATAGAATAAAACTATTATATTTATATATATATATATATATATATGTATATAATAAGGGAACAAATTTCTGGCAAATCCATTGTGCTTTGCAACGAAGTTGGTTTTCTTTTAAAACTGAATAGTAACATTTGTCTTTTCATTGGAGTAATGGTAATGGTTGACTGTGCATTCTTTGTTTTAATCAAGAAGTAAATTGCTTTTACATCTTTTTTTTTCACGTGAATCAGAGTGAGAACAGATTATGAAAGTGCAGGACTGTTATTTCATATTTTATATATTTGCCAAGTACGTCTCGTCGTTTTTACTTTTCAGTTGTCACATATATATATATATATATATATATATATATATATATATGTTTTAGATTAAATTATTAACATTTCTATTTAAATGCTCATAAAATTTGATTTGCAATTAGTATGAAATTACGTACAAAAATTTGGTGGATAAGATGAAAAGTAAATTGTTAAAGACAGGCATAAGTACACGTATTTACATTGACTTTGTTTTGAGATTTTATGGTCAGGCTTGTTTTTTTTTTTTTTTTTTTTTTTTTTATTATTGAAATGCTTGAATTTCTACCAAAAGTATGTGAAAAAAAAATGTATTATAAAGCATGAAAATTCAAAAGTAATGGTAAAATCAAAGGTATTTGAAGGATAAAAGTACTTGTTAATTCTCATTATTATCGAGTTAACATACAAGTCACAAGTTATTATTTTGTAAAATAGTAATGATATTATCATGAGCTGCCGCAGACAGCGCTAAATTTTATTATCGGTAAAATTCTGGCTGGGTAGAGCGGATTAGTAAAGCGGACACACTGCTGGGGCCTCGTCCTTATGAAACAAATCTGAAAACACGAATCTAGAATATGAAATCCTCGTGAGCTCGGAGGCAATCGTGCAGACAACGGGCAGAGCCTCAAATACGTAAAAACCAGGTGAAAAAAAGTTTTTTTTTTTTTTATCGCAGGCTCGCGCTCTTTAACAATGGGAGCCGACGAAAAAAGGGCGAAGTAAGGACGCGAGAATAATCGGCGGGAGAGTGGAGCGAACCCGGCCATGGACAAAAAGGGCAAATTGCTTCGTTAGGTAACCGTTAGAGCGGGAGAGGCGCAGAGGTCGGGGGCTGTCCTCCCGCGTTGGGGAGGACGTGGTACTCTCCGACGGCACGAACCTCTCCGCCTGGAACGATTCGCCTCGGGCCGCTCGGGTCTGAGCGCACGTGCGCCCGGGACTTGGGGGCGGCGCAAGGTCCCGATCATCCCGGTGGCTGTGTGCGCACGCGCACGCGCTCGAAAAAACCGGCTCTCTTCGCGCGAGTTAATGAACTCGGGCCCGTTTTTGCCGGGGGTGGCGTGCATTGGGTTCGCGCTGGGATGGCCGCGTTTTTTGCCAGGGCGAGAGTTTGCGCAGGTACGAGAGGAAGCTTACAGTCGTGCGCGCCGAGGATTCGTCACGCCTTGGCCTTCTCTTGCTGAAAATTGATCCTTTCGAGATCGTCTTACAAAGTTAGTTTCTTCTGGGAAGATTTGAAGTGCGCTCTCGCGATTCTCGGAATTAACATATTTCGTAGCGATGCACTTCGTTTAATTTTATTGTTTCAGCGCTTGAGGCTCGGTTTACTACTTACTTTTTCGAAAGATCGTTAATATTCATTAGAGTCTTCTACATTTCTTTGGGATATTAAGAAGTACAGATGAAACGTTTCTCATAAATTATGTATTCGGGGAACCGACCAATATTACATCAATTTAATCAACGCCAAGCTTTTGTGCATGAAAGCTTCGGTGCTCCGTTTTTTATATTACCTATTACCTTGAATTTTCATACTTTTAAATTTAACACTTAAAGAATACTTTATGTTTTTTTTTTATTTTATTATAATTATTCATAAATTATGAAGTTCGTTATTAAGGTCACACTGATTAAATTATATTTTTTTTAATAACCGTATTTTGCTGATATTATGGTTGATACGATTTTCTATGTAATCGATTAAATATTTGAAAAAAAAAAAATTTCCAATACTAATTATTGCTAATTAACGGGGTTTCTTTATAATACATAAAAATTCATGACACATTTATGAGAATTTTCTTTGTTAATATGATTATAATATGATGTAACTAGCATGACAGTTTTTTTTTTTTTTTTTTTTTTTTTTTAGATATTACTGAAATATTAGCCATATTGTTATAAATATATTAAATCAAATGAGAGAGAATCTTATGGCTAATATAGTTAAACATCGTTATTTTGTTAAAAAAACTTTTTAATATACCATACCTATAATATCAGCCTGAATGTTGTTAATTTATTATGAATATTGTTATTTCATTAAATGAAAAAGTCTTCTTGGTTTTTTTTTTGTTTTATAAAATCGCTTAAATTTTCAATGAAGAATTATGTTTAAATAACGATTATTCAATGGCCTTATTTCATTGAGCCATTTGGATATTCGCAATCTCTGCAAATCGTGTAAACTCGAAAGAATTACACGAGCAATTCAATGGTTGACTTTTTAACGGGATATGTGTATTTTAACGCTGCTGGAATGACGAGATACGTGCGAATTTCAAGAAGAAGGAGTTTCTTTGGGAATATAAAGGGGAGAGAGAGAGAGAGAGAGAGAGAGAGAGAGAGAGAGAGAGAGAGGCGCCACTGGAATTTCCACGCCCCTGAAGACTAACAATATATAGGAATATATATCGGATGTGTAATGTTGATTACCGATCACGCGCGATGCGACAAGTTGGAATTGTTACCGCGTGCAGAATTTGCGATCAATGATTATGTTTCGCCTTCTCTTACGTGTGTTTGAGCAACTCGAGGATTGATTAACATTTTCTATAAAGCCGATGACTTCTTTTTCTTCATCCTCATATAAATAAGTCGATTTTGCCCTCTTTCGTTGCTATAACGATTTTTACCTACATTGCGAGACATTCATTATTACTTTGGCCTTAGTCATTGCAGTAATAGCAACATGATTTTTCGTTTCATGCATCTTATTGTTGCAACGCAATTGCAATTTGCTTATTATTTAAAATTAGCGTATTTATGTCATTTTCATTATTATAATGACATTTATTCTAAAAGCGTATAATTTATCCTAACTAAACATAGAAAATAATATGGAGATTTTTCGAATGCACTTTGGGATTTCAGTTAAGAGTGAAGTTTAATACATAAATTTTTGCCATTTGCCTTATTATGTCAATAATATAATATTGAATATGCTCATAAGATTTATGAAATATATATTCATATATTGACATTGTCTATCGTTGTGGAAAATTTCAGAATATTTTGATTTTGATACAAAATGGTAATAATGCATCCTAAATTAGAGATATAAAACATCAACAGTAATGCGAGAGTCACTTTAATCGAATTTAATCGAGCGATTAAATTTGGCGAATGGAATGATACTAATTCAGCATAATAAATCGAAGGTGCTTTAGAATTGTGATTCGATCGAGCGATTAATCGGGCCGAGACAGTTTCTAAATTACAAGATTATCCTCCTTCATTATCATTCAACTCCCTTATCCTTGCCAAACAAAGGTGCTCCAAATGTTTCCAATATCGCGCGATTTTATATTTTTTAGTGGCTTATCGACTTGCAGGACTTAAATGTCGCACAGATCGCAACACTCTCGGACTCTCGGAAAAATTTCATTCCCGGCGATAAATTCCGCAGGACGAGGAAATAATGGTACGAAAATACCGGCTTATCTAACAAGGAATTAAATGATTCGAATTAGCACTTTCAAGTTAATGTGATAATTAATGTGATGTATCGCTCTTACATCCCTACGAGTGACGACGATTTTCGCACGGCGAACCATTGGCTCGAACGCGTGGAAAGGATAAGCCAATAAACTTTTGTAAGTCCCAGTAAACTCGCGGTGATTCCCAAGACAGGCCCAAGAGCCCCTCGACGGCAAGTCACTTGTTGGAGCTTAAGCTCCCGCGTCGACCGCACTACGGGTAGAAACGTCTCTGCCCTCCAAACTGACGCGCACGCAAATCCTGCGGAGTCTTTCGCACTTGGTACACACTTGGTACACACTGTGTCGTATCACCCGGGTCTCGTCCCGGCTCTCATCCGCCGTCGCTGGACCCGATCGCTTCGTCAGCCGGAGCGGCCGCTACGGTCGCCCCCGGACTTACCTTATTTTATGAGCCTTGGCTGGTGGGTGGGAGGGGGTTGATATCGGCGCTGCACCACGCGGGTCCTTTCTCCTCCCAAGCACTGTCGGCGGATGAATCTCCCGGGTATCTCAGCGATAAGTCGCGGCCTCCAGCGCCTGTCGTTCAGTGAGGACCTCTTAGCGCGAAGAGATGGAGACCGTAGATCGGGAGGATGGCGGAGGAAGATGGGCGAGTCGCAACGAGGCGGAAGCCGCTGGTCGCGCACTTGTTCAGCCTCTTGGACCTTGGTCCTTGCTATCCTCCTGCCTGCCTTCCTGCCTGCGTACTCGCCTGCCTACGTGCGTGCCTCCGTGCGTGTGCCTCCGTTCGTGCCTCCGTGCGTGCGTCCGTGCGTTTGTGCGTGCGTGCGTGCGTGCGTGCGTGCGTGCGTGCGTGCGTACGTGCGTACGTGCGTGCTTGCGTGCGTGATTGTGTGCGTGATTGCGTGAGTCGGTCTTGTGCGTGGCGTGTGTGCGGGACACACGCGTCGTTTTCGCGGCGCGTCTCCTCTTCCCAGCCTTTTCTCACGCCGGCGCGCCGTATTCAAGTGAACTACTCGTGCGCCGCTGGGCCACGGTACCTTAAATACCTTGCGCTCGTGCGCGGCTGCGGCTTGGCGGCTCGGCCCCTCTACCGTCGCCTTGCTTCCAGCGCCGGCCGCCCAGCGCTCCTCGCATTGGCGGGGGAGAGACGGAAAAGGAAGATGATGCCCCCCGGCTGCGATATGTATCCGTTCTCTCTTTCTCGCTCCCAGGGCGCCCGGCGAGCGAAGGGGGGAACCGCGACGGTGAGCGTCGCGACGTCGAGGAGATGTTGGAGGACGGGGCCAAAGGATGAGAGGATAAGCGGGCGAGAGAGGATTCGCGCCGCGGTCAGAGGGAGGACGAGGAAGCGAGCGCATGCGCCGACGCAAGTGGTAGCAACTCATAGTCGGTGTTGCCTCGGAATCGCGAAAGCATTGCCGAGAAGAGTCTCGGAGCGAACGCGTCGATGCGATTCCACTGCATATTTCTATACCTGTCTCTCTACGTCTCTTTCTCTCTCTCTCTCTCTCTCCCTCTGTCCCTCTGTCCCTCTCTTCTTCTCTCCCACCCTCTCTACCTCTCTATCCCTTTCTCCCAGTCTGTCTCTTTGGTCACTCTCGTCTATCTTCCATCTCGGGTATGGATGGACCCGTAGGGGAATGTGACTGGGGCTACTCGGTCTCTTCTTTTTTTTTTCGCGATAAATGGCTTTATTACAATGGACAGCCTTCCATTTACGCCAATGAATCTTCCAAACGTGGCTAATATAGTTAATGCATCGGCTCACCCTCGCGTTTCCATAGGCTTTAAATAAATATCCCATGACATAGTTACTTTTTCCTTATAAAAATTTTTAAAAATTTTTGGAAAAGGTGGTGTCCTTGATGACTTACGTTAATCTGGAAATGAGATTTTCACGATAATACAAATGTAAACACTATTCTCATTATTAATTTGATTTTGAATTTCATAATACATTCTTTTAAACAGATTAGAATGAAAGAATCTTTACGCGAACGAGACATTAGAAGCCATAGAAATCATCGAGTGAAGCTACATTATTATAGATTATGATTAATAAGATCTCATCTACCACTTTGTCGAATATTATTCCGTTAAACACAGATGATACTTATGCATATATATATATATATATATATATATATATATATATATCGTCAATATTTTTTAATGATATTTTCATCTCTTGATTTACAATCATTACCTTTATAGAAACAAATATAAAGCTCGTGTGCATGTCTGTGGGCGCGCGTGCATATGGGTGATTTGATTATTAAGTAAATATGTTTAAATATATAGAATCAGAATAATACGAATATATCTAAAGACACCACGAAACGAATAAATACTGAAATATTAATTTGTTCGATTGTTGATAATTTGTGTAAAATACTATCTCTTTATAATGCGAAACATGTATACCTGTGAAATTTCATTACAAATAGAAAATTCATTTTTCTTCTATTGATTTCTCAAAATATAATCAATAAAAAATTAAATTAATACAGTCCTTAAAATATTTCATTAGTTCTAGACGATATATATATATATATATATATATATATATATATATATATATCCTATATTTGTCTTATAATTTTAAGAAATTTCAAGAAAATTTACCTACAATTAATTGTAAATAATATAATTGAATTAAAAAATGTAAGAAATAATTATAATTTCAGACGATATTATAAAGATTACCTATATTGATTGAAATTAATTCGCATATGAGTCCTTTATTGTCATCGGTTATTTCCAACATTTCATAAAAAATCCAATGAATATGAAAGACGTCACGTCACGTAAGTTTCGTATAAAA
Source organism: Ceratosolen solmsi marchali (assembly GCF_000503995.2). Taxonomy (NCBI): domain Eukaryota; kingdom Metazoa; phylum Arthropoda; class Insecta; order Hymenoptera; family Agaonidae; genus Ceratosolen; species Ceratosolen solmsi. Next base: position 5,012,009 of record NW_011948417.1, read on the forward strand.
ATCTTGAAATCGCAAAGCGGGTGGGTTTTACCGATTGCGTTATGTATGAATATCCTTGTCGAAAGAATAAGGTCAGAACGATATTACGAAAGATCAAAACTCTTTAATTATACGATACAAAATCTAAAACAAAAGTTTTTTCTTTAAAAACAGATTGACGATAAAAAATGAATTTTATAGATGATGAATTATTTGAATGATTTAATAAGTTTTAATTTTTCAATCGTCATAGACAGTTTTATATTATCCTGTCATTTCACAATAATATTACTTATTGTTTTTATTATTATAGTTCTTTCATTTAAATACACATTTATTAAAAAATATCTAATAATGGTTGCTTTTGAATGAATTTATTTTTAGTTATTGATTAGCTATTATCAATGATAGAATGAAATAAGAAAACACTAATGATATGATACAATAATACGAATAATACAATATATATTCAGAGCAATTGCTTACAACAAGATTAACTTTATATAAAAAAGAAATGGAGCTTTTACCAAGTAAATCCGATAATTTTGCACAAATATCAAAGATTGTTTGTTGTCTTTGAAAATGGACGTCTTACTACACACATCACTTTCTACTTAATGTACACACACTTGTATGTTCTTTTATTGCGACACTCTCAATTATAGTCTAAAATCCATTTTTATTTTCAATTTCTTTTATCAAACAGTGAAAACACTATATTTTCATTCGTGAAATTTTCCAATCTCGTAATCACATATTACATGTGCAATTACTCGATATTCATAAAAATATTTAATATGAAGAAAAACACAATTTAATACTATTATAATTAGTAAAAATCTATTATAACTATATATTGAAAGAAAATTTCATTTTATTCTGTAAATTTAAATTTAAATATGTATATAAACAGCCGCGCACGCGCTCTCACGATACCCATAAACACATACCCACCACACACACACGTATACACGCTGCACGAGCTATACAGAAAGTTAATGCTAAAGTAATGAAGGAAATGGCAGTTCATGCCATTAATCATGAAAATTATAAAAAATAAAACATTGAATTGATAAAATAATATAAATAAATATTAATACTTTATATAAAATTATTGATAATTTCTGAATTATAGTAATAGGTAAAATTATTGAATTGTATTAGAGTTTAAAGAGAGTATATGTATAATTACATTGATATTTATGTTCGTTTTTCATTTCTTTTCTTTTTTTATTATCTTGGCTAGTAAGCTGTGTTTGTCTAATACTTCATCATTTTTCTTTTTATTTACAGTACTAAATACAGTCACACAGGGACGGCTGTTCGGTACAGAAACGGAAATCGTTTATTGAAAAAACAATCAATTTTGAAAATATGTTTTTCTGTTGGTCGATGGTTCATTTGTACAATAAACCGCTGTTACTGCCATCTCTCGCACTTTTGGGGTGAGTCACACGCACTCACATATGTCAAGCGCAGCATCTCTCGCTCGATTGGTAGTAACGCAGAATCGATACTCGACCGGTGAAAGCAAGACAAACTTATAGAGAGACCCGAGTC
>NW_011948417.1:5013601-5025058 GCF_000503995.2 Ceratosolen solmsi marchali
AAGATACAAAAATAAAGAGGGAGAACAAGAGCATGTGAGAATAATATAGAATGAGAGAGATAAAGTGTGTGTCGAGAGATATGATGAGTGAGGGAGCGAGGGAGGGAGTGATGGGATGGGATAGGATGGGATGGGATGGGATGGGATGGGATGGGGGGGGGGTCGGCGGCGGCGGCGGCGGCGGGCTAAGCCGCAGGCATTATCGCTCAAGATCGCAGAGACGAGCGAGAGCCACCACTACTCTACCTTTCCAGAACTCGGCATACCCCTGACCTTAGCGAGTCCTCGAGCCGTCATTGCATTTTTTTGCGTAACGCATTTTGTAAATATATATACGAGTACATTCGAAATATATCTCTTGCACGTATTCGAGTGAATATATAACAGTTTCTTCTTTTAATGTTAATAAAATTCTGATTTGCGATCGTTAAACTTATTTTGTATTGTATTTGTGTTGAGGGAAATGATGCTACTTAACATAATTCTTATAACCTAACCGCTATAATAGTTTCTTGACTGTATAATTTTTTTAATACAAGATATCAGGACTTTCATGAGATACTTTTATTATTATATATTTTTAACAATTTTTTCTCTTGATACCGTGCTAACGCTCGTTTTTCAAAGGATTATCTATCTCATTCATTTATTTATCATTTAAAAGCCTTTTACGTCAATGATATATCAATCACTATTTTCTTTAATATAGTATTTTCTATAAAGTATTTAATAATCCTATTAATTTATTTTGTATACTTTATTTAATATTACAGTGGATAAATTATTTTATCTATGAATGTTTCTGTTACTTTATAAATGTATAAATGTACATCATATGAAATCATTATTTTTCATATATCTTTTTACCAAATGAAGATAAATATGTGCTTCCATAAAGTCTCCGGGTCACTCGTTAATGTGATTAATTATGAATTAGGAGATAATTAATAAGTTGAAATTAAAACAAACAGTCAAAGTTCTTTCATGCCGTGGTTACTAACTAGTGATAAAAAGTAACTCGGTGAATGTGGTATGAGTGTCAGCAAGGCAGCTCAAAGCATATATGCATTTGACAAAATATTACAAGGCAATGAATTAAATTATATACATTTATATAAATTTTGAATAATAAGTTGCACGTAAAACTACAATTTATCATTAATTGAATATTTAATGATATTTACATACGAATGCGCACACACATTCGGATTAGTATTGTAATATCCGGTTATGGATTGATATTAATCGTAACCCACTTACGTATTCATTTTTTATTAGAATTTATGATAACATAATGTAAAATAAGTCGTACCGGTCAACAAATTAATAATTTTGAAGCGCAACAGACGTATAAGTAAGCAAGAGTAATGTTTCTGTATACGTTGCATTATGTTAGGTTTAGCAGCTTCCATTAACGTTTATAATATATTATTTACACGAATTTGGCTAATAATGCTTGACAAAGATTTAATTTACAAACAACGACTTCGAATGGATACTTTCATAATTAGCTAAATATTGATTAGGTCCAGGTATAAGCATAATACATAATTGCCAGCCGTAATGCTTAATAAATTATTTACATTGTACAGCATCGGTATAGTAATTTCTTCACACAATACACAATCTTGTCTCAATGCATTTCATTAGATTGTACAAGTTGCCTAATGATTGTACACGAGATGCAAAAATCCATCCAAGCGACCATCAGACGCCATTAAAAAACATTCGAAAATTCGGAATTCGTGAATGCGAAGTGACATCGATGATCCCATTTTACCATGAACATGAACATTACAGAGTCAAGTAGTAGCGCAAGGTCCAGTGCGCGCGACATTCCCGTGCAAGTGCAGTGAGTCATGTTACCTCGACCTCCAGCATAGCATCGATACACCGACTGCACAAACAGAGGCCCCCGTGTGCGGTACGCGCACGCGTGCATGCTTTTTTGCGCAGGTGAAGGCGTTCCACTTGAACTCCTGTCGAAGGAGAGAGAGAGAGAGAGAGAGAGAGAGAGAGAGAGAGAGAGAGAGAGAGAGTCGATGTATGACGCGCGGGGCTGGTCGTGGTGAGGGCCAAAGGATAAAAAGGGTGAGAAAGAGGCGGTGTAGGAGGTGGTGGACGGAGGGAGGTAAGGGAGGGGGGACACAGCAATTGCAGAAAGGAGGGGGGGGGGAAACAAGGAGAGTAGCCGGGAGAGAGAAGAATTTGATTCAGCGAACTGAGGCGACGTAACTGCTCTCCATCTCTCTCTCTCTCTCTCTCTCTCTCTCTCTCTCTCTTTCTTTCTTTCTCGTACGAGCGCCGCCGCCGATGCCATTGACACTGACATCGTCCGCCTTTCGCTGCTACGGGCGCACATACATAAGAGACTCCGCGGATGATGTTTCTCGTTGCATAAGTCATTCATGAGGCGCGAACGAAGGATGCAGCGTGCGAAATGGAGCTCCACGGGACGCAATCCAGCCAAGAGTGGGAGTGCGTATCGGCTCTTCCGTCCGACTGTCTGTCTTTTGCAGACACAGACATTGAACTTGACCTGGATATATCCGCGTACTCTTCTGCTGAGAAAGAATCGTAGAGGATGGGAGAAAGCAGTCAGCAGTCCGACTGAGATGGATGGGTGGATAGATTACTTCACAAACACAAACACCACACTCACTCATACTCATGCACGCAAGCATAGAGAGAGAGAGAGAGAGAGAATTCACTTTCGATTTCGGGATCTACGTCAGCACCGGAACGCGGCATCTATTCTGCTTTCTCCGAGCTGCTGTAAGCCACTGTGCTCTTCGTCATAAGTGCAATGCCATTGTCAGCTGACGGATCGCATTGCGAAGCAAAGAAATCCCGAGCTCGGAATGATGCTGGCAAAAGATTCTCAAAATTAGCTTGCCAAATCCTATGATTTTATATGTACAAGTCCTTTACTCTTTTAACGAATGCTTTTTACCGTGTCAGGATTCATTAGTTGGGTGATTGATGTTATATAGGGCCAGGATTAACTTCGAGTGTTTTGGAAGCTTATATCTCGCTCTTTCTCCCTTCTTTATCCATTTCTATATACCTTTTTCTAAAAACTAATGAATACTTTAATGAGTATCATGTAATTTCGGATAATATTTATTTCTTATAAAATTATTTCATACCAAGGCTTTCATATATATTTTACGAATTAATTTTGCTCACTTATTTTTGAGTGGAAAATACAATTACAACAGTTTTTTCTCCGAGCATGATAAATTATATTAAAATAATAATACGAAGGAAAGAAAGGAGATAAAAACATAATTTGATAAAAATATTTACTTAATTTCATTTATAAATATCATTCTGTTTCTTTTTCTTTTATTTGATTATACATTCATATAAAATATCTTTTTATCTGTCTTTTACTCAGTGAGTTATTAGATATTGAATGGATATCATTTATCAATGCCGGTATTTTAGGCGCAATAAATAAGTTTTATTTGCCGAGGATAAATTGCATTTTATTATTCATTACAAAACTGCTGTATTTCAATTGATTTGAGATTTCTTTGAAAATTTGATTTATTCCTTTACTTATATACATACTTTTTATAAATTCTTTTATTTTTCTATTTATTTTTAATTGTTAAATCATTCCAAGTATTTTTTTTTTTTAATTAAATTTAAATCGTTATATTCAATGCCACTATTCAATCTAACTAATATATATATATATATATATATATATATATATATATATATACAAGTGTCAGACATATAATTTCGTATTTTATTTAGACATACAATATGTAATACAGAAAATTATTTCTCATTATATGAATACATATTTAATTTATCTTAGTCGTAAATATATTTTTAATAATAATTTCATATCGATTTATTTTTCATTTCAATCCTTACAATAATTTTAGTACAAGTTTCGTTTATAAAAAAACATTCAACTTAAGTTTGCATATATTTTTGTCGAATCATAATTTGAAGAAGTATTTGATTTGATTTGATTTGATTTGAATTTGATTCGTGAAAACTGTTAATTTAATTTGAAATATATTTAATTTATCACTATTACGTATATATTGATAATTTATAGTTAAATTTTAATTTTAATTAATAACAATTATATTTTCGTACTAATTTATAACTAAAACTTTAATTTAAACAAAATAAAAGGGTTGTTATCGTATTATTGCTGTAGCTCATCACTTTATTATTAAAATAATGTAATTGATTACGTAAGCATTATTTATATTATTTCATCATTTAATAATTCACATTAATAAAATTCATCATTTTCTAATTCACTTTTATACGACAACGGTTTTTATACGACAAAGCTTCGAAAAATTTTCTCTCGATACTTTTTTCTCTATTCTCCACAACTACGGCTTATTCGAAACAAACACAAGTTATTAGTTAGAAATCACGCAATGTTAGAATTGAAAATTTATAGCGTTCATAGGTTGAGATTTATATGTTGCGGTTAGTAAGCGTTTCAGGCAATTAAAATTAGGAAGGCCGAAAAAAGCGATGTACGAGACATTTGGTTTCTCATATACTCCCATACACTCAAGGCCTTGGATGTCGAAATAATTTTTGGTCAATAAAGTTGAAGGTTTTTTTAATAGAATTTCTCAAATATGCGAATTTTTCAAAAAATTCGTATTCTTTCTCGATTAATTTCTGATATAGTTCAATAAAAGTAAAATTATTACGATAAAATTTCTTTAAATCAGATTTTTATATTAATTTCATATATGCTTAGTAATAATTGTCATGTAATAAAGTATATTATTTATTAATTAGCAATGATTAGTTATTCAATTGTGTGTATATCAATTGTATAGTATAAGCAAGAAACTATAGAGGAAATATCTATAAATTGCATTTGCGTCGAAAAGAAGAAAAATAATTTCTAAAAATGTACCTTAAGTACACAATGTGATAAAAGATACGGAGAATAATAAAAATTAAAGTAATGAATAAAAACTCTTAGCTAAGAAGTAATGAAAAATTATTGTTTTAAAAACATAAGGGAAAGTTATTTTAATTCGTCATATCGTTCAATAGAAATAAAATGAAAGTAAAAATTAGAATATTTAATGAGTGGTAAAGTCCATTTTTCAGAATAAATGTTAAAAGAAATTAACATTTTGTGCATTTAACAATACCCAATATTAAAATACAGCAATTTAAACTTTAATTCATTACAATTATGTACAAAAGCTATGCTGTACATGTTGAATTTTTTGTGTTTAACCGGAATTACATGTATTTATTTTAGATGGCTTGAACTCATATTTATATGATATTAAATCTCACTTCAAGAAAATTCCTTTTTCATAATTATGTATACTTAAATCATTTGAAGCATTTATAAATAATCTAAAACTTTATCATTCTTTTGTAAAGGAGATTTTAAATGATACGTTACTATTTAAATTATGTTTAAAAGCGTTATTAATACATAAACTGATAATCACACAATTATTTAATGTTACTAGGTTTATGCATATTATTTGAGAATTAGTAATACTGTGATAAATTATCGCCAACTATAATAATTCGAAATAAATTAAAGTTATCATGAAATAGTAGATTTTAATAAAGAGAATAACAATTTTTTTACAGTAAACATTCAAACTCATAATGACGAATTAATTTCTAGATCGATACAAATGAAATAACAGCTATTGGAATAAAACGATGAATAATTTATTCATCTCTTATACTATTTTGATAAAAAATATAGTTAAATTTTTATGTAATGTAAATGATATAAAGTTTAGATAGTAATGAAAGTTTTAAAAACTAGATAATATTATTATTTTTTTTTTATATCTAATAGACATGTATCGTTTATTATATATTTGTTAACGTTTAAGAATCTTAATAATACGTAACAGAGGACAAATTGTAATAGTTAAAGATTTTCTAAGACAATTTTTTAATTGTAAAAAATAGATGCTATTCTCAATATATATAATACTAATAATTATAAAAAATCTTCTTTATAAACTGAAATAGAATGATAGGATATAATTTATTTTAATTGTGTGACGTATAATTAAATCTCAGTTTATTGACATTTTGATTAAATCTGAAATCTATACATATAACTTAAATTGGCATACTAACGACAATGTTTAACGATTCTTATTATCAATATAACTTGCTTGAAGCTTATTCGAAAATAATAAATTATTTTAAGATCATTAATATCATGCGCAAGGATTGTAAAAATCAAAAGTCTTAGCTAATACCACTAACTTGTAAATATATTCTTATGAAAAATGTGTTTAATAATAAGTATTAATTTCTTAAAAACAGTAATAAACTGTTAATATTGGAATCCATTTCTTCAATTGTTCTGGAAAATATTATAACTCTATTATAAGAAACTTATTGTTCTTAATTTAATAAAGATTAGCAAAGATTTTTGATTATTTAGAAAAGTTAATATATTGATATACCGAAGGAAAAATAAAATATATAAAGCATGTGTTTGTTATGATTAATTAAATTAATTTACAGTATAAACTTGGGAAAACTGCAACATTTCTCGAAAAATTCATCTTTTATAAGAATTACGAAAATAATTATGAAAAAGTTTATTCTCGAAAGATAAAGAATTATTTTTATCATTGGAGTATGAAATTTCCGAATTTTAGGTCAATTTTTAAATTTTATATCTTATTTTAATTTAATCCTTATATATATATATATATAGATATATCCTTACAGCCTCTTTTATTCCTATACTTTTATTCATATGAAGATGCTCGAAAATCTTATTGGTTTAATAAATTTATAAACTTTCCTTTATTAAAATTGAATTACTTAGTTAGTATTAAGATTTTTTTAAATCTCTTAAAACTATCTATGATAATTCTTCGTTAAAACTTTTTTTTAGCAACTTTTCCCTTTTATAAAATTTCAGAATTTCCATATTCATTGAATTTCATCAGCTTATACTTATTTAACTTTTCTTGCAAATAATAGTAGTAAATTTTTTTAATACAATGACATGGTAATGAAAATGTAAGTACCGTTAAAAAAAAAAAATTCCATTTTAATTGAAGTCGTCATTGTTATCAATAATCATACGTATAGGGTCAACAAATACTAGGACAAATTTCATTGTAAATTCAATTTTTTTTATTTTAAAATTTATAAAATTATATTTAGCATTTTTTTTTTGTTTATGAATATTCATTTTATGCATTAAATGAATGCTCGTATATAATAATATCACCATTATTATGATGCTCACCATTATTAATACCATTATTTTTCTTTCTTTCGCCGTTCGTGCTCTTATTGATGTCGCTTTAGTCACTGGTGTTTCCTTTCTATTAATATTATGTTGTTCTTTTTTTTTTAATTCTTATAATTTTTTTTTTATTATATTATTAAAAAAAAAAAAAAAAAAAATATTATTATTACTGTAATTACTTTATGATATTTTTAGTTCGCATTTGGATTTGTTATAAAAAATTATTCTTAACAAATTTATTTATCTCAATGGATAATTGTGGATGGTTTTTAAAATAACATTAATTTGTGTAACCGTTCAATTGAATTCTATATAAACTTGAATTACAGTTTTATGTAAATTACGTATATATTTTGTAAAGAATAATTAAATAAAATTTTTTCTTTTCTAATTGTGCCTATTTAATCGGTAGACTTTTCAACAAAATATGGAAACAAAAACTCGAAGATAGGAATTAAAGAAAGCAACTATTTTTTATTAAACGAACAATAATATTGTGTCCGCGATTCTCATGTTAATGGAATAATCAAATTTCTTTTATCTTTTATATCTCTTTTATATAACAATTTATAAAAAGGTTGACGATGATAGAAAAAACATATGTCGCTAATAAATATTTTCTTCATTAAAAACTCGTATAAAAATGTCGATATAAGTGGAATTGTATTGTATGGTATTGATAATAACATTTTAACGAGCTTAATGGAATAGAAATTTAATAGAATATACAATACGCATATGTCTTTTTTCAAATTTTACAATAATATTATCACAATTTTATTATAACAATAGTGTATTTGATTGTACTTGTGCTAATATATATAAAATTTTAAATGGTAGATTCAATAAAATCAATCAAATAACATAATTTCCAGTAATAAATTCATCTACACAATTAAAAAAGCCAAATAAGGTAAGTTATTACACATTTTAATTACTTATAGTGATTTATATAATAAATAAAATTAAGATTTAGATATTTTCTATTAAAAAAAAAAAACTTTTTAATATTAAATCTATAATACTTTAATCTTTCACACTTTTCATATTTTAATTTTATAATAAAAAAATTCTTAGCTTAGTTATTTACTCTTTTCTTATCCATTTTCTCTCCCTGCACGAAACTTTCTTTTATCATTTCAAGTATATTGTTAGCACGCCTTGGCTATACAATTTTTATTTCTATACATTAGCTTTATCTCTTTGTACTGATTCTCAAAAAAATTTATTACGTACTAATAATAATTATTCGTAATATTTAAGAAATAGTGTGTAATAATTTAGTGAACATATTAATTCTAATGCAATTGGTTGATAATTATGATGAATTGTTTTTACAATAAATAAATGTATTATTTAATCGGCAAATATTTTTTTCATAATATTATAATAAGCATACTAACAAATGTAATAATTTTGACAGTTTGATCATTTTCTCCTGGAACAATGTTTTCTCTATTAATTTTAATCAATGACAACTTATTGCTTTATATGAAAAATATAGTGACAGTATTTTCAACACGAATTTATTAGAAATATGACCTTTCCAATTGATGAATATAATAGATTATATAGATAAACGATAAATATTTAGAAAAAAAGATTTAAAACATATATATATATATATATATATATATATATTTATTTATTTATTTATTTAATTTTTTATATGTGAAAAATAAAATGAATAAGAAATAATAGTCAATGTGATGTTTTGTTATTAATTCTTAAAATTGTTACCGAGAAAGTACATCAGCAAGTATAAAATTACTCTGAACCGAAGTTTCTTTATGATTTTATTTGTGCGGGGAATTGCACAACTATGGTAAATGTTATAGTTACTGAGAATTGACATAAAATTGTAGGTTTATTAAATTTGTATTTTTAATAAAATTCAATAATATTTGAAGCGAAGATACAAATTAGTTTAGTTTTATTTTGTATTTATTATTAGGGATAAATAAACTAAGTGAAATAATGAAAAATTCGAAATAAAAATTTTTAAAAACTATATTCAAAAACTACGAAGTTTATTATGTGTGCGTGCGTGCGTACGTGCGTGCGTGCGTGCGTGCGCGCGTGTGTAAAAGTAAACACTCATACAAAAATGAACAGAATTGAAAAAATTTTTTCATATAATCTACAAGTTTTTATTATTTTAATGTATCAATGATGCATCGGAATATGAAATCATGTTTCAATCAAATTAAACTAAATAATTTACTTATTTTAATGAAATTGAGGAATACTAATAGTATATAGATCGCTATTTTCATTTTTTCTTTCCTAATATTTTGTGCCTGCGATTAAAGCCAAACCTTATCAATAATTAAGAAATATAAATAATCATTGTTTAGTAATTGCTTAATAGCTAAACTAAGAAATAAAAAATCGTAAATCTGAACAAATGAATGATAGCGATAGTCATCAACGATAATGATAGACGATAACTAGTAAATAATTAATTGATTAATATTGGGGCAGTAAATAAATGACTGTAATGCAATTATGCGTAATTAATAAATGTAAATAATGAACAAAAATGCAGCTAATGCGATTAATTGCATGAAATTTTTAAAACGTCGGCAAATACTAAAACTAAATTCTTTTTTCATCTTCGCTCAACATTAGCAATTTATTAAGTCTCTTATGTATGAAAAACTTTTTATTATTCGAGAGAGTATTAAAAGACAATTTATTACTCGAAGGAGCTAGTAAGAGGCGAGCAAGGCAGCTTAGTTCGAGGAAACTTGGTACGTCACGTTAATGGACACGGTAAGTGGCATATGTACCCCGAGCGGGAGGCGCACTATAAGAGGCCAGGATGCGCGAGGAGATACTTCCGTCCGTCGCGCGGCCCCGGCTAGAGAGGAAATCAATAGCGTTGCTAGGCTAAATAGCGAGAGGATGGCCCCTCGTGGGAGCGCTGCCAGCGATTCGCTTATTGCCTGCGACTCGCAGGTGCGCTTCTTCCCCGCGGCAACGATGCCCTCACCCACCTCCACACCACCCCACCACCCATCGTTACGCCAACCCTCCTTCGCAATCTCAATACCCATACCCGTTCGAGAACACTGGCCTCGCAGTGCGTGGACGCATTGTCACGTGAACACGGGAAACGACACAACGGTTTTACCTTTCTTTCTTCCTTTTCTATACCCGTTACGATTAATCTCGAACCAAGATGGGGGCGGGGACGGTGGGGAGGGAGGTAGAAATTAAAGTTCTCGATGCTTCTTATTTCTACAATGCTATATGAAGGAATGGTATTATTATTCGAATGGTAAACGGTGCTGACACTTACGGATCATGTTTGCTCATACTATTTTCTTATTCATACGGATAAGTATGCTTTGTATTTCAAAATATAGAAAATTATTACTCTTCCCGGATTAGTAGTCATAGTAACAGGAGATTACGTTCGGTTTCATCAATTATCACTTACCGTAAGTCTTTGATGTGGTCCCTTTTTAGTATATTGTAATGTACGAAATATTCATTGCACTTTAACGTTACATTATTCATCATTATAATGATAAAGAGCAAACGAAAAACTTTCATAATTCAATAATCCGAGGTTTTTTATAACACTCTATTTGTATTTTATTAATGATAGATTATAAGATGATACATTCTCGACTTGTATTGTTAATTAAGTTTTTTTTATTTATTTTCATTGTCTCTGATTGATTGAATGTTTCAAGTGTTTCTCTCTCTCTCTCTCTCTCACTCTCACTCTCACTCTCTCACTCTCACTCTCACTCTTATAATTAATAGGTAGGCAATTTTATGTAAAAAGACCGTCTTCGAGATTTTCAGTAAACAGCATAATAATAACAATTGTTTGCAGATTTTACTGAATTATTCAAGTAACAACATTACAAAGACATCATGAATAAAGTACTATGCACATGCATATAAAGAGTTAATTAAATGATGTTAAACTCCTAAAAAGTGGATGCGATATTGAGTATTCTACGAACGGCAACGGCAATACAAAACACTCCAAACACTCCAATCAATACAACGACATTCACGAGTCGCAGAGGTAATATAGGCCTACCAATGACCATATCACGGTTTATAGTGAATAAATAACGTCGAAAATGACTGTTTTCATCAGAGCTTACCCCCCCCCCCCCCCCCCCCCCCCCCCCCCCCCCCCTCCCCCCCCCCCCCCCCCCCCCCCCCCC
>NW_011948417.1:5025621-5031197 GCF_000503995.2 Ceratosolen solmsi marchali
CCAGACCCCCTTCCATCAACTCCCCTCCCTCCCACGCTCTTTATACGACTGTGTGCAGTAGTGGTCAGAGAGCTGGTATCAAATCGTCATTAAGCACATTCAAGCACACCGGAATAAATCAGCTGCCGTGATCTTAACAAGTAACTAATGCCGGTGCTCAACTACCGCGGCAACTGTAAAACGATGCAAAATTGCAGCGTTCATGTGCGCGCGTTGACTACCGCTCCGTAATTTCATCGTAAACGCCGACGAAGATAGAACAACGTCCACTCGATCCTTTGCCCTCGGCTCAATGATCTCCCGAAGACTGAGACTTTTTTTTTTAATTCACTTTGTTATTCGTTCGCACCTGTAATTATGGGACAGTAGTCGAATCGCTGAGTCATTTTTGAAACTTGAAAAGTGAAGTTTGCTTTTTATATTCATGAATACTTTAATTGCGAATACTGTAGATTTGTAGCTTTCAGAAGTTATAGAAGCTATTTTACAGATATGGAGAAAAATTTTATTAAACAATATCTGTTGCGTTTGAAGGTTTTTCTTATAGTTATAGTATGCAAGTATTATATAGTATACCTTTTTTATATTATTAATATTAAATAATGCAAAACTTACATGGAATTTAATTACAAAGAATATTAATAATACATTTATATATAATATTTATTGCTTTTATTCGTAATCCTGATTATTATTATTATTATATAATTTCGACTTTAAACAATTACAGTATCCGTTGAAGCTAATTTCTATTTTTTCTATTTTAGTATCGCGCGTATTATAAGTATTATAAATATTCCGAATCTGTCTCAAAAGCTTAAAAAAGAAAGAAAAATAATACAATATTTTGTATAAGGAGCATTGTATTATTGAAAAATAATTTAGAAATTAATTCAATTTAGTAATACTCTAACAGTATTTACTCCTAACAGAATTTGCATAACACAAAATAATATTTAAATATATATTGACATTTATGCATAAATTTATTGAATAATTTGATGAAATAGCATATATTTTAAAGAATATTTGAAAGGATTTTAGTTGATAATATTTACTTTTTGTATTGCATACACATATATATATATATACACACACACGCACACACACACGCACACGCACACACACACCCACACACACACCCACACACACACATATATATATATATATATATATATATATATATGTGTGTATATTTACGTGGATGGACAAAATTTGTAATTAGATATATAAAAAAATTTCTTTCGTATTCAGTAAGCTAATTCAAAAGTCATTTACTAATGTTCTCCTCCATTACAGCGATGCCAGTCTCCTGCAGTCAATACCTTTATACTCTCCATCTGACATCCCATGATTCGTGTGACACTATAAAATCGGGTTGCAAAGTATGTTCTAATTATCGACGATGACTCTGCGTACGATATCTCATTCTTCAAGATGAATATCAAGGTTGTCGTAAAGTCCTTTGTACCTTTTCAAATCTCTTGCTATACCCCAATTAATAATGATAATAATTACAACAACAACAACAGCAGCAGCAGCAGCAGCAGCAGCAGCAGCAGCAGCAGCAATAATAATAATAATATTAATGATAATAACAATGTCGTCACATGGTGTAAATGACGTCTCATAGGTTTTACTCCAGTTGCCTTAATTTTATACTTGTTAATTTTATATTTATGCCATATATGTATGGCATGTTGAACTAATTGTCGAAAATATAGTTTCCTTTGATAAAGCTGAAGACGGATTTCTAGCGAATGCAAATTTACTGTTTTTTAAAAGACGGATAATTTGAATTGCAGAGTGATTGAATATTATGTTACTTTGTTGGGAGCGTAATATAATGTATATATTTTATTATATAGGTGATAAGCCTCGACCTATTATAATTTTTTTTTAGCTTCGGTAGGTTTGAGTAGATGCTGCATATTAATAATAAGGTTGTAATTATTTTATGATTTATGCAAATACGTTTCAAAAGATAAACAGCTCGATAATATTAAAAGTGAAGGTATTACAATTTTTACTCTTTAAATCTCTATATTATACTAAGCATAAAACATTTCCATAAGAATACATGTTCAAGTTCAAGTGCATTCCAATTTTATTATGATTATGCAAATGTTATCTTCGAAATATAATGTAACCATTAGTTTTTAAATATTCTAGTTCGAGATTTTTATTCATTCTTCTCGTAAACTACATATTATTCATAATTATATTGATTATCATAATATATTCAAAGATATCATAATAATATCTTTTTTTTTTCTACAAACAGTTTAATTATTTATCAAGTTTAATAATAAAAATTCAATTGACAACATTTTTACTAAAGTTTTTTAATTATTTTATCATTTATTATATTTAATCGATGATTGTATCTAGAATAAAGAATAATTTGTTGATTAACATACGATTAACATACATATTTAATTATTGTTTATGTAAAAACGTACGAATTAGTTTAATACACGAAACGAGCGCAAAAATATAGTTTGAATTAAAAAAAAATCATATTTCTAATGCCGTTAGCACAGTACTTGCTTATTCTAGTTACAATGTATAAGAAACTTGAGTGTTTTTCAAGATAATTTACACGGTTTTTAAGTTATTGAGTTTAATTAGTGTTGATTAGTGAAGGAAGGAAAAATTGAAGAAAAGGTAAAAAAGAAAAAGGGATTTGACAAATGAAAAGAGAGTGATGAGGGATAACAGGACAATATTGTTCAAGTCAGATAATAAATTCATGATCTTTTGCCAATGAGAGTCACATTATTTTCGCAATATTATGCATATTTTCCTATTTTTTTACTTTTTAATTTCTATGATAGGTTATAGTGAAATTCACGGAACATAATCGTCATAGTTTATAAATATTGTTAAAATTTCATTATTTCTCCAATTCGTTGTGACCATATTTTTACAATCACAAGGATTCATATAAATGAGAAAAAAAATTCAAAATGTAAAATAAGCTACATCGAGGAGTCTTAAATAAAATAAAATGCATATTTAAAAATAGCAAATCCACTAGTGAATTTACAACGATAAAATTATTATTCAGTTTTTATCTAAAAACATTATTTAAAAATGTCATTTATTAAAAACTTTGGAATATAATCATTTATTCTGACATTTATATTAGACTATTGATAATAAAAATTGTTTTATAACAAAAAATATTTGCGACACTACATCTGTATAATTGTTATTAAAAAATACTTCTTATGTTAAGTGATTATCCAAACGTGTAAAAAGCTGCTGACCAATGAGAGACAAAGACTAATTATAATAAAATTGTTGATTTATCAATTAATATTGGTAAGACCATGATTGAAAGTCAATAATTTATGTCATCTCATGCAATTTGTTATTATCGACTCTGTTTGAAATTCTTTACATTGTGTCTTGCGGTATAATCTAAATAATAGCGAGAAATTTCATTTCTCGATCCTTCCCGAGTTTGCGCATGTCTTCTCTAGCTTTTCTCTCACCCTTCATTTTCCCTCGTCTTCGTACCGATTGATCACGTAGCGCAAAGATTGATAATAATTGGTCGCTTCCTCTTCGCACTCTGCGCTCGTGCACTTTTTATCATCTTAATTTTATCGATTGAAGATAACGCTATAAGAACGAGATAGATGGATCGAAAGATAGATAAATAAATAAATAAATAAATAAATATATATATATATATATATATATATATATATATACAGAGAGAGAGAGAGAGAGAGAGAGAGAGAGAGAGAGACAAAGTTCTGAGATCAATGTATCAAGAATTGTATTATCTGAAGTATATTAGATAACAAATTAGATTTTTTACTGTATTTCTATTTTATAATATAGACATTGTTTCAAATTTATAACGATGATTAAAAAATCTTTACTGAAAGATTCTGTTAAACATATAAAAATTTGTAATTATTTATAAATAATGCTGTAAATTAATTTTAATAAAAATAGTTAATTTTAGATAATAAATAAATTTTTTATAGCAATTTATTTATTTTCATGAATTAAACACAAATTTTATATTATTGAATAAATAATATTTAAGCACCGTACTGAAAATTATTATGAATAAGAAAAAATATACTAGAAATATATTAATTAAATAGTTACATATTATTTGTGTAATTCTCCATATTATGATGAATATAGATGATTCGTATAATTAATGCAATAAGAATTTTCTATTGTATTTATATACAGTTTTTTAAATTTTTAATTTCACGAAAATAGTGAAGAGACAGTAAGTATGTAAGTCTGATTGAATTTAAATTCGTATAAATAGATTATTAAATGAAAATGGATTCCCATGATTTTTAGGATTCTATGTGCTATAAATTTACTTGTATTGAACAAATGCTCTATGGGTGTAGATATGAATTTCCTGGCTATTGAATTTTTTAGCAGATTTTGCCATGTTGTTGGAAGCTACTAAAATCAATTATAGCCCAATTTAAGAATTTACCTGTAGTCACTTTATTCATTTTCAGTATTGGCTACAGAGATTCTCTGGCCTCAGTGGCTATGGAACCTAATATCCGTACATCCGCTAACCTTCAAATTTTCCGCTGACCGTCAAATTGAATTTACGATGCGTTCGTTTCGCACTTGGTGCAATGAGTCGTTTGCAGCAAGAGTTAAAGGGAAAAACAAATGTTCGTGTACAGTGAGAGAGATGGATAGATAGATCGATAGATAGATAGATAGAGAGACGGAAAAAAAAAAAAAAATTAAGGAAGAAGAAAATTACGGAAAATAAAGAGATTTGGCTGAACAAGCTTGAGTAACTAATTTCACAAGTTCTTATAAACGCAGCCCATTAATTATAGATAAATTGATGGAATAAGAATAAAAGTTTAGTGTAGCAAGTTTATACGAAATACTTTTCAAATACTCTTTCATACAGTAGACACTTCTTTTTGTAATTCGAGGTATTAAAATTCATGCTACCTCATAAGCTATTTATAAGAATTATAAGATTTGTTTTTATTCAAAATAAAGTATTCTTCCGCTTCTATTGTATTGTGTTAAGCTTTACATAATAATCATTATTATCAATTTATTTTAATTTCCAACGTCATTTTATTGTCAATTTAATATTCAGAATTTATGTTAAAAGCCAATTTTATTGTCCTTTATATTATTTCTTTTTGAAAAGCAAAAAAAAAAAAAAAAAAAACCACTACTATTTAATCAAGTAAATTATTTATTGATTTTATAATAAAGCTGTAACATATTGGTGTTATTAGGATTTCTTTGTAATCTTTTTATCCACACAAATAACAAGATTTTACTTTAGTGGTCAAGCATTTGGGGTTATACAAATGATTGTTTAAAAATGATTAAAAATAATAAAAATATCGAAATGTTAATTGCCAATTGTTTCTTTTACTTTTTCCCATAAACTCGTGATCTTTGCAGGACTTTTTTTAAAAGTTTCCCAATTTCATAAAATTCTTTAAAATCCATCCTTATTTCTCATTTGCATATAATGACTTTCATAAACACAGCATAGCACGATGACTGGAAATAAATGTAGTAATTACAAAAGAAGAGAG
>NW_011948417.1:5031321-5034492 GCF_000503995.2 Ceratosolen solmsi marchali
GGGGGGAATAGGAGCGGAAGGATTTTCCGCTTCGAGAGTCAGCGGCGCTCTAACTTTGGAGCACAAGAGGCGCACAACCCTCAGTCCTCGGTAGCGAGATCAATACTACTGGCTATGTACATTCTAATCTTTAACTGGATGTTACGTTCACCCCGAAGGTCGTGCATTAAAAGAGAAGAATTTATTCTACGTGGATGTGGCTCTCGAGTGTCCGCCACGCGGATTATGGGTCTCGCTACAAATACAGGTCAGTGTCTCTCATTAATGAGTTTTCTCCACTCTACCTGTCATCTTAATAAATCACTCGTCACTTGCAATTGAAACGCCCCATTAGAATTGCCTTTATGCTCCTGATGTTCTTCCCTCATTTCTCTCCCTATTATTGTTCCATGCCATTTCAATCCGGACTTGTTTACTAACGCCAATTTCTTCTCGACGTTGGCTCTCTGTCCGTCTTTGTTTGCACTTTATGGTTCTGATGTTTCCAAGAAAATGTACTTTCCAAGTTATATGTATTGAAGAACAATTGTTTTTGCTTGAAATACAATGAATTCTTGTGATCGAAAAAGAAATACGCTTTTATTTCGTTGTAATAGTTGTCGAAAAGAAACTATTGGCTAAGCTTTTTAAAAGAACATTTCTTGAAAATTAATTATAAACAAAAATGCACAACCTAATGCTTAAAATTATCTTAATTTATTAATCTAAGCCATTCTAATTTTCTAGCTTTGATACCTTCACGTATTCATATAAATTCAATAATATTGAATTTTTCAATTCGACTATAATAATTAAGTAATCGGAATTGAAAAATTTGCTCAACGCTATTTACCTTTTAAAATTAATGTTTGTAAATCTTATTAGATTAAAACTGTTTGTATTTTAAAACTTTTTCGTTCTAATTTATTATGAAATATAGTGAGGCATTTGCGCATTAACCTAATAATTATTTGAAGAAAAAAAAATGATAATATTATGCTAATATTATATAATTCTCTTGCGATTAAGCCTTTATTAAAATTAGTATTTGAAGAGTTAATCGAATGTCCTTTATTCGTGGAGTCGAATGCATTAGTTTATTAGTGGAAAATGTGAATAATTAGTAGTCGTAGGAAGTAGTTCGTGAATGGAATTCATGAGAATAATTTTTCAGGACAAGGAATATTTCGAGTTAGGAATGTTAATGATTTTTGAGGATGTAAGGACCGTGGAATACTGGGGTCGTAGGAGGAAAACCTTCGCCTACGCGTTTTTCCGAGTTTGGCCTGCACACATCCATAGCGTTTGTTCCGGCAGTTTGCACCCTGTTCAAGACCCTTGGTCAGCATGTTCGTTTTTCTTCTTGAAATACTTTTCCTTTTCCTCCTTTCTTCGTTTTTTTTCTTCTCTATGCGCGCTTTCGCTGATCCTAAAGGAGAACCGGAACTATGCCGCGCAAACATCCCGGGAAGATTAACGATTCGTATCGAACTGCCGAAGGAAATTACGCCTTGGCGCGTCAAGCTGGTACCTACTTATGCTCTTCTTTCTCGCTTGCTTTTTCATTGCAATTTTTTTTTTTTTTCCCCATTACTGCTTCTTTGTCTTGGTGACCTTGAGACTAGAAAAACGTAGGTAGAGTTTCTTTCCGTTAATGATACATCAGTCCGCAGTCCGTTAGCGCGTTAGATTTTCTTTTTCTCTATGCAGATTTCTAATTTGATTAATCCTTACCAGTAAGAATCTGCAAAAAAATCTTATCCAATTAAAATATTAATATATATGGTATGAAAAATATTATTAGGTGATAGTATGTGTATGGTTAGATGGTGCTGAAAGAGCTTATAACTTGTCGTTATTGTTTATAAAACTTGTAAAACCATTTCATTAAAAAGTATACAAAATTTTTAAGCCGAATATTCTGAAAGGATATTAAATAACATGGATATAGATATATAATCCTTGAAATGTAATTGGGGCAGATTATAAACTCCAAAATAATCAAAGTAATTTTGAATAGTAACAACCTCCTAATCTCCTACGCGGCGTTAAACGAATTAGAACGATAGTGTTAAAGCTTGGAAAGGAATGTTATTATTTCAGAAAATTTGCGTGCCGTATAATTATTTAAAATCACTCTAGGAGTTGCAGCTCCAAATAAACTTCTCCGTAAAATCGAAAGTGCGGCTCCACTTCCATTAATCGCCAAAATTTTTTAGCCAAAAATTGAAGAGTAATCGAAATTCCTTCCACCTTACTACAATAAAGAACACGGCAAAAGTGAATGCAAAGGTAAAAGAAGCAATGGAGATATAATTGTTCGAATAACACCTTGGGCAGCTTTGTGATACCAAGGCCTCTAGCCGTCGAAATTCGAGTCCGGGACTCGAGACTCGTAGCCGTTAATTAAGACGATCTCCATTTAAGCCCAAACCCACATGGGTTGTATACATGGGATCGCGAGGATTCGCCACTTTTTCCTCCGGCATCCCAATTTCCGCAGTATATGCACCAGCACGCAAACGTCAAAACGTCGAAAGGGCAAACTGCCTTCCTAAAAGACAAATCGAGTCTGACGCGCGGACAATTTGCTTCGAGGTGCACACGTACATTGGGGGAATGCGCTCGTGCGCGCGCGCGCGCGTATTTCCACGGAGAAAAAGCATCATTGGGGCCGAAAGGGGGCGGGGGAGGAGGAGTAGGAGTAGGAGTAGGAGATAAAGGGCGAGAGAGATGGGAAAGGACCGAAAAGGAGCAAGGAGCTGAGACAGTGTGCGTGACCAGTGCGCTGCGCCGATGGTTCATCGAACTCGGCCAGTTAGGACTTACATAAAGGTCAGGGGAGTTCAAGGACTCGTTGTGCCATCCTCTCTCTACTCTCTGTCCCGCTGTCTTCACTCAGTCGGGCGTTTTCTTGGGCGAGTTGGCGACTCTCTGCGCGCGCTCTCGATATCGAGCGACAGCCCCACGGCGTATGTCCTTCTTGGCCGACTCACGACGCCGAGTAACACGTGCGCTACCTTCGGGTACCTGGATACAATGACATTTCACCGTAATATCGAACATATCCACTTTTCCTTTTCCATCGATTACGACAATTATTAATTTATTACTCAATTTATGCTTATCGTTTGGATAGATGCCTCGAGCTCCCCCCCCCCCCCCCCCCCCCCCCCCCCCCCTCCCCCCCCC
>NW_011948417.1:5034880-5091928 GCF_000503995.2 Ceratosolen solmsi marchali
AGCCCCCCCCCCCCCCTCCCCCATCCACCCCATCGTTCGCCCCATCGCTCTATCTCACGGAACTCTTACACGAACATTTTTACCACGATATTCGATCGCTTTATAGCCGTCTTCTCGTGTTATTCGCCAATATTTAACCACGAGTATTGAAAGGAACGTCGAGAATATCGTGCGAGGACGAGACCGTCCAAATGAAAGTTAAGCCGTTAAAATAAGGCAGCAAATGAGTTATCATTTGGCGAAAATTGATAGAGGCACCCCGGTATCATCCATTTATCCAAGCGGAAGACCCATTCGCGTACCAAAAGAGAAAGAATTCACTGGTATTTAATCGATACCATAAGTACCTACTTCGAGTATCGGATCATCCATGTGTCAGAGCCCTAGAATTTCAAGGTTCGCGGAATAGGCCTCTTTCCCCTCCCGCTCCCCAGCTCCGGATAAACAAGGATCTCGCCGTCTGGCTTGTCGAATCGGCTTTATCTCCTGTTGTCCGCTATCGTCGTCGGTCCTCGACTTTCCCGATCACTCCGAGTTAACGTAATCGCAACAATAACAGCCTCGTT
Organism: Ceratosolen solmsi marchali; assembly: GCF_000503995.2. Classification (NCBI taxonomy): domain Eukaryota; kingdom Metazoa; phylum Arthropoda; class Insecta; order Hymenoptera; family Agaonidae; genus Ceratosolen; species Ceratosolen solmsi. Next base: position 5,035,447 of record NW_011948417.1, read on the forward strand.
AAACCTCGGGGCTCGTTAACCGCGCCGCAGATCGCCTTTCCGCCCCTCCCTCACGATGCGACGCGACATTCGCCGGGTGGCATCGAGCACTTGTAAGTGCCTCGTCGCAACAAAGTGTAATGGCTCCCCGCTGGCGCGTGCAGCTCCAAAGTCCTGTCGCTCGCAAATCGAGACGCTGGATGAGGCTGGACCAGCAGGGGACGAGCCTTCGGCTCTTCGCCTTCCTCTTGGGAGATCGTTTAATGACCCGCGCGGCGATGGACACGCGAATGGATTCGAGGGCGACTCGACGGAGGGCGCAAGCCTCGGAAGGTCGAAGAGACAGATCGACGAGGGCTTAGCTCGCGCCTCGATGGGAAAGACGAAGCCCCGGTCATTCTTTTCCCCCGCATCCCAGTCGTCTTCTTCATCGGCGCTGTCGCCCTTTGCCGTTTCCACAATCGCTCCCACCTTTTCCGCCTCCATCGTTATTCCCATGAATCGCAATGGACCTTCTGTTTGCTACTCGCAGCAGCGACTCTTTCGTTTCGCCTCTTATCCGATCTCGCACGAAACGCGCAATGAGTAGATAACTATTGTCTATCCATATCTAGTGGCGATGAAGAATATATTCGACACTTAGCGCTTGCTCATTAAATATTATATACACAAACATACACAAGTAAATACATTCATACATACGTACAGAACATTAAAACGAACGAGCAGTTTTAAATGAATTTTGTAAGCAATGCATTTGAATGTATATACGCTTTCGAGTTATTTGGTAATTTTTTATGCCATACATATTGTGTAAGTTGTGTCGTAAGGATTAAAATAATTTATGGATTTAATTTATTGAATAAAATGAGCAAAAGTATCAAATATTTATCAACTCGTTTAGCAGTCCCAAATTTTCATACTTTGTATATCAAACGATTATTAACTAATTATTAAACGGAGATTTTTTTTTTTTTTTTTTTTTTTTTCTATAAAACTATCAACTATCTAAGGCTCATTGAATAAGGATAATATAGGGAAATATATGCGACGATCGCCTACATTGAATTTTCATTATTCTCACTCGTAATAGCATCGGTAAACCCTATAATATACACTCGAGACTACTTTTACTTCGTAGTATATCGATGACAAATGAATTGCATAAATATAATAATATAACAATAGTAATGCATTTCTTTGTACACGATGATTATATGAGAAATTGGTCGACGATGATACAAGAAAGAAGGTAATAAAGCTCTCCAACAGTGAAAATGTAAGTACACCGAGTGCTATTTTCTATCCATTTTTAATATGACATTTTGCATGATAATATAAGTTAATTAAGTAAATATGCATTATTTTATTGAAAATTGCAACCGTTACGATATTTCTGTACGAGCATTTTAAATAATTTAACCAATATTTAAATAAATAATTGTAGTTATGTTGTAAAATTTTTATTTAAAACGTATATAAATATGTATGAAATCGGATTTTAATTTGAGTTATTTAAATAACTATACATAAAAAATATTAATTACGCTCGTTTGAAATACTATGTAACCATTATTGTTCGTTCCTTTATAAAAAATATTAGGAAAATAATTATTAATACATAAAATAAGCTATAATTTATTTATTAATCGTATTAGTTAGTAATTTTCAGTTATATTTAAGAAAAATGTTACAACACTCTGTCTTCAGATTTATAAATACAGCAAACTCTAATAAATAAATAAATAAATAAATAAATATAAACACATACATATACACGCGCGCGCGCGCGCACCCACACACCCACACACTTATATATCTATATTTATTTATTTATTTAATTACCAAATTACAATATATATATATATATTATTATGAAATTATATTTCATATTTAAATTCTATTGTATCCTATTTCTTTTGTATCAGAAGAGATCTTTCCATTTAAATGGATGTTTTTTTTTTTTTTTTTTTGTTTTTTGTTTTGAAGAATGCATATGACTAATGCACCTAAATAAATATTAAATCTAATATAATCTTTTCTTGCAAAATTTATCCTTAAAATAATGCGATGAACGCTAAAACAATAATAAATTAACTTACGCAGATGAAGATTGATGAGCAAGTTTTTTAAAAAGGATATGCGTGCTTTTATAAATTCTAGCATTAGATAAAATGATTTTATTTTTCAAATATGATATTTTGATCAAATTTTATGACTACATAATATTATATCAAATTTAAATAAATAATATCGTCTTATCAGCGAGTTGTTTTTTTTTTTTTTTTTTTTTAATTAGACGATTATCATTGAATTGTATTTTATGAAAGAATTTAGTTTCATTCTGAATTACAATTCATTGGAATACGTCGAAAACCCCAGTAAATTTTATTTACTACCAATACTTAGAATTATAATAAATTTTTGTTACATGACAAGTTAATTAATTGCGATTATTTATCTAAAAGAAGTACAGAATAATCAATACTAACATAAAACTTTTTTATATGTTTGTATTAGATTAGGCAACGATTGATTTGGTGTCATTGCTATGGCTCGGAAGATAATAATATTTAAATATGGAAAAAGAGATAATAAATACATGTTTGAATAATCGGTAATAATAAAATATATAAGGAAAAAACTAAATAAATGTAAAATGTATTTAAAATAATGTTTTAATAAAGAATAACGAGCTTATTATGTTTAGCGTTTATGCGGTACGAGTAACCATATAAACTAAAATCAATAATAATAAGTATGGATTTATTTGAAAATTTAATTGAATAGATTGTTCAGCTTTATTAAAAATCATTTTAGTGTAGAGGAAAGTACGTTCAGACGATAATATTTTATAAATTTATATACACTATTAATATCTACTTTGATAAGTTTTTTTATTTTATAATAAATAGATTCTTGATCAACATTTAAACAACTATTTGCTTGCGGTATGTGGCAATGAAACAAGTGCTAATGATATCTTATGGAACTTGAATTAATTTCAAATGAAAAGTATATTATATAATAAATCGTTATTATTGTCATTATTACTACCACTACTACTACTACTACTACCACTACTACTACTGCTACTACTACTACCACCACTACTACTACTATTATTATTATTATTACTATTATCGTTATAAAAAATAAACTATAATTGGGAATAATAATTTTGCGGCAGCCTAATTTTATGAACTTTATAAAATTCTTGCAATAAGGAACGGTCATTGAAATTCGCAGTGGAATTAAATAGATTAGAGGCTCCATCGATTCCTAAAGCCTCGTATATACCATCTCAAAGTGACACATAATACAGCTCGCACGAATAAGTAGACATGTTCGCTCCAGTCATCATCAGCGATCATAAATCCCTTCCCTTCTTCCTCTACACAGCGTGATATGCGTAAATGCATCGTCGACAGCCCGTTTGCTCTCAGCCGCTGCGAAATTACAGCGATGTAGTCGTTAACCGAAGGTATACGATCACTGACCTTATGACTCGTAGGTGTACGCATTTCAGTTATACGCAGTGGGAGTATAAGCGTAATCTCCGCGATGCACCGCGGCGCTCTGGAAAAATCCTCGATAACTCATCCGTACCTTTTGCGTAACGACGTTGGGGGAAAGGAGAGCCAGCGTTATTACGATCACGATTGTAGCTCTGCGCCCTTCCGCAATGAGAGAAAGATGTTCATATAGCGGTGCGAGAGTCTGGGGTGGGAGAATAGAAATAGAAATAAAGAGAGACTGACATGTAGTTAGCGAAAAAGAACGGCATTGAGGGAGGGGGTGGGATGGTGGGTGAAATGGCGTGGCGGGGAGGGCCGGTGGAGAAGCGATGAGAGGAGAGAGAGAGAGAGAGAGAGGTAAAAATAGGCAAAGTACGCCGGAGATTAATGATTTAATAAAATACAAATAAGTGCGTATATTTCTACCTGTATTTTTATTTGTTAAGGGAGATTGTATTTCTTGGATCGTATTTATGGTCAAATATTACCTTAAATATATATATATATATATATATATATATGTTGGATATATTTTTTATACAAATTTATCTTTATTTGAAGAATGAATTAATCAAGAGGCTTCTTTGTTTAAAACGTATGTAAATTTACAAATGTTTTGATTATCTTGATGGTTGAGTAGCTTGCAAACAAAAGAATTTAATTTCATTCAAAATAAATGTTACAGTCATTTGTTACAAGTGCCTTGATTGTTACTATCATTAACATTACAAAAACAATATTTAATGTTAATTAGTCAATTCGTATTTAAAATTATTTCATAATGTAAAAATGATAATTATTACTTTTATTATAATGGAATCAATAAATAAATATCAATCTAAATCATCCAACTTTAATAATACAATTTCAATAACTATATTTATCCTACCAATTATCAGTGTTGTTATTGTTGTTGCTGCTATTATTATTATTATTATTATTATTATTATTATTATTATTATTATTATTATTATTATTGTTATTATTGTTATTGTTGTTATTATCATTATTATCATTATTATTATTATTATTATTTGAGTAAATATAATATACTAACTGTAAAATTGAAAAACAATTATTGCATTGATAAATGAAAAGAAACGTTTTAAAACAGTAGTATAAATAATTTTATGTACAGTATTAATGTGTTGCGATACTTCATATATAAAACTTAAGAATTAATCGAGGTATCATTTATAAAACTATCGACTCGATAAGAGAAATTTATATTTAATCTATTACATAATGCAATTTATATATTATGTGAATGTATGGGTATGTGAATTTTCACTAGACATTTCTTTATTGGTTGTTAATATTTACAATTTATTATTATTTTGAATTTATGTGTTATTTATCCTTTTCACGAATAGCCTTAGTATAAAATATTAATACGAGGAACTCAAATTAATGATATAGTTTATACAACTATTGAGAATACTATTTGTATAGATATGGTAATTAACTCGCTTACTTAATAAGTTCGTCGCAAGTTCAAAATTTCGGACATCCGTGCAAACTCTATGATTTTATACTTTATTTTCCGAAATTTTCGCTGCGTAATTGTTCATTATAATTTGGGCTTTTTAATTCATTAGGCGACAAATATTTCCAATGACAGTTGGATAATTAAGAGAAAGCCGAGATTCTGACTTTATTCTTGTATTAATTAATGAGCACATTGTTAATTCCGAATATATAAGACTATATTAGCATAATGGCATTTAATTTCATTAAGCAGCGGCTTTGATGCAATTACTTTGACAAGCCCCGACATAATAATTTATAAATGCAAAATATAGTCCTATAGAGCGCACCTTATAGAAAACGCGTTTTCACGCCTCCTAGTCTCCGACATACTCATATTAACAAAAGATAATCAAGGCGATCGTAACATATTTATATTGCAACAACATTATTTACTTGCAGCTCTAAAAACGACAAAGAGTAAAATTTATCGCGTAAGGCTTTCGGTCCTAAGTGATTACCCGTGTTCTCTAAGCTATCGCAAATCAAAGGATTAATAAGCTATAGTAAGGCAAGGCGACTTAACGCGCGGTCCCTTACCGAGCGGCTCCTGTTGAAATTGAGGCGACTTTTATGAAGCCATCAGCCATCTCGGAGATTTCACGACTTCTCTTTGTGCGCTCGTTAAAGTCAATTTGTCCACGTCTTGCCTTTTAGCGAGAAGGTGATTCTCCTTGCTATAGTCGTATTGGCTAAAAGTTACGGGACCTGCGTGATGGCAAGTTGCGTCTGTGAATTTCACAACGAAATCTAATTGTTTTAGAGTATTATTTACCTTCGATGTTTCATGTTCAATTGTATAATCTAAAGGAACTCTAGACTTCGTCTTGATCGTAGTCGAGCTTAGTACGTAACTTCCTTAGAAGACTTGTATTATTATTTTTTACTGACGGATTTGAAAACGTTTGCAATGCAGTGGTTAAGTTCAATATGTTTCATTTTGTCAAAGGAGAATTAATAACAATATATACTAATACACCAGTTATATATGTCGTATAGTATGATGCATATATTATATGTTTTATATCTTATGCCTTGTATGTGATAATACAGATTGGTAATTATTTATACATTAATAATAATTGCAAACAAATTCCATGATTTGCTAAGGAAAAGTAATACCAAAGATTATTTATGTTTATGACAATCGTTAATTTTTTTTATGTCAAAAATAGATATATATTTATTAATCGATAGCACTATTACTTTGAAAATAAATTTTTTTTTTTATATTTATTTGTAGATATCACTCTCTATTATTTAAAATTTTCTATAATTTTTTTGTACGTAATTTTATGTTCATTAGTCTTACGCTTAATTAAATACGCCACATAGCTTCATACATGGCAAATACATAATATACATCTTTTCTAGATCTTCAAATAATATTATTGACGAAATATAAACAATTATGTAAGCGCTTAATTTATATATTTCATAAGCAATGACTCTCTTAATAAACTGTTGAATAATTTGTGAAATATAACTTTGATCGATATTATAATTGCACAAATTATTAAAAATATTTATATGAAAAAGTAAATTGAATAATACAAATGGAATTTCGGAAAATACTTATTTCTAACTGTACTTTTGCAAATTGATTGATCGCACTTACCACAGATCATGTTATGAAACTGTTATATTGTGCATTTATAATCTATACCCATAAATAAGTGATAAACAAAGAAGATGAAAAAATACGACACACACACGCACGCACGCACGCATGCAGATATATGTAAAGTAATTATTTAAAGCACCGTAATCTTGACATGAGTAAGACAGACATAAAAAGCAGAAAAAGAATTCAAATATTATAATATTGAGTATCTTAAATTATTTCTAATTTTAAATGTAGTAACATTATATCTTACAGTTAAAATTTTCATATATCCATATTTTTTAGATTATTTTATTTTACATCCTTATTAGATTATTTTAAAATAAAGAAAAATTCGGACACATACAATTCTCACACACACAAACACATATATATCGTCGATATAATTTTTGTTTAAAATTGAACATGATAATTTATTTCACTCTTAAGTAATTTCAAATGAATTTAAATTTTAATTTAATATCTAGTTATTATTTTTCATCATTATCTGCCATATCCATATGAAGTACTGTAAAAATAATGGTTTTATGTTCCGTTTAGAATAGCAATTAATAGGTAATAATCGTAAGAATCTAAACTGATTAAATCTAAATACTTAAAAAGAAATAATCTATAACAGGTGGAATTGGTGTGGAATACTGACATCGATAAATAAAATTGATACATTTTATTTTTACTCATCAAAAAATTCTTTAAAAAATTTCATGCTAATTTCTTTATATTAATAAATTGATTTTAATGAACTAAAAGCCAGTGGAAAGTTATTAAGGAACTTTTTTTTATAAAATTTTAATCACTTTTTACGTAATCTTTATCATAGTAGATTTTTTAGTTATTAGTACAGCATAGACTCAATAATAAGATGATAATTATATTTGTTATATATTATTATCCTAAATATGATAAATGAATTGTATTCGTCCTTATCCTATTACATCATAAGCAGGGTTAGTCAATGTTTCATTATTATAATTCTCGAGATGTCTTTAGTTTTTATTTATAATTAATTCTTAATGTTCTAGACAATTTATATTGTATTTATAATATAATAATGAATAAATAAATAATTGTTGAAAACGTATAGTCATTAAAATATTCAAGGACAAAAGATGATATATTATAGTCAAGTAGTATTTATTTATACTGTTCAAAGCTCCTCATTTATTCTAAAAGACATTTTTACATGCATGAGATACACGTAAAGATATGCGCAAACATATAGCAAAGATATGAAATTTTTTTTAGTATATATACATGTTTAATGTACCATCCCATACGTACTTGCAAGCTGCATGTATTAAGAGCACTTTTTAATAACCTAGAAGGGTCTTATAATACCAGCCACAAGTGAAATTCTTATTCTTCCTTTTTTATAAATTTTTGATGCTTCGACTGCCTCTGTATTATTAAATATGTTTGGTGAAAATTAGACCTTAACAATATTTTTTTATTTTTTTTTCTACGAAAGTTAATATATGATAAATATGGTAGATTTATATTATGATAAAAGGAGAAAGAAAATATGGAGAACTTGGTGCTAATAGCATTATTGAATGGAAATTTAAAATATCTCTTTGAATTTCAGAAATGACAATATTTATAATTGAAACGTAAATTTTTATTATATAAACTATATAAAGTGAGCAATTGTCTGAAATATAATACTATTTTATTATAATAATGAAACAATTACTAAAGTATTTTATGGAATGTTATTTACTTGAAACAAGTTTCCTCCCTAATGTACATTTTTTCGTTTTTCTTTTTCATCAACTATTTTGCAAATGGATCTACTCAAAGTCAAGCAGTTAGTTGAGTAACATATTTTTAATCATTTTTAATAGCAAAATTTTTCTTTTTATACGAATACAAGTTTTCTCTTCAAACTTTTATATTTTAAGAACTTTTATATTTTATTCTTTATAGTCAGGCAGTTAATTTGTTTTAAATGAAATTTCAGTTATGGAAAGTTCATCTAAATATTCTAAATAAAGTTGATTATAAAAAAAGAGGAAGGGTTTGATCATGACGATATAATTATGAAGATTCTCGCTTATCCTTCAACAGCCAAATCATCCGAGAGTTCGTGTTTACCTTAATATGTGAATTTTCAAGATGAATCGTTTTTTAATTTACCGTATCGTGAGAAATATTCGTAGCGTGTGGAAGAGGTTGAGCACCTAACCTTTTACAAACTGAGAATATATATGACGAATTGCTGATTTCTTTTGTTATTTTTTTTTTTTTTTTTTTTTTTTTTTTTGTAACTTTATTCTAGGATATAGTTTCATTCAACTCTATACATCCAAAGTAAATTAATAACATAGATAGGCACATATTATTAATACAATCATTGTCCATTTTGATAAAATGTTTTGTTATAATTATTCATTGAGAAATTATTGAGTAATTTGTTCATATATTATGTAATAGTATTGTTAAGATTTGTTATACACTACTTTGAATTCATCTTTTATTTTATTTTTTTTTATTATTATTATTATTTTTGTTTTTTATTGAATTCAATTAATCCTTTGATTAGTACGTAGATCTTATGAAAATGTAATATTTCTTATTGGGTACAGAACACTATGTTTCTAAAAAAAATTTGGATGAAATTGATGCGTATTATGTTGAACACAATAATAATTAAATTAATATTGTAAATAATATATATAAAAAAAAATTTACAACAATAAAGTTGTGACATTGGTGAAATATTCAATTTAAAAGGGAGAATATGTTAAATAAAATCAGTATATATTTATTTAAAATTTATTATATACCATTATTATTCATTTATGAAATTCTTATCTATGGAATAATTAAAAATTAAATTTTTCAATAATATTTCAGACTTCGACATTTCACTTTGTAGATTGTATTATTATAAAACGTTTTTTATGAAAATGTTTAATATTTACATTTTTAATATTTGCATAAAAATTTTTGAATTTAGATATGTGATATTAAATAAGTTCACAACGAAAATTTTTATAAGAAAAATATATTTACAACTTGGAAAATAAAATTTTGAAAAAAGTAATTCGCTAAAGAATATTCAAAATATGCGGTAAAGAAAATTGAAGATTAATAATTATATGTCGGAAAACAATGTTTAAAAGTAAATAAAAATAATCTAAGATGAATTTATATATATATATATATAAATACAAGGATAAAAATGAGCATGTATGCTATTTTTTGTGAAAATTATCGAGTATTTGTTAAAAATATAATTGAAATAATTGAAAATACAAAAGAATAATAATTAATTGAATTAATAGCAACATTGAGGCAAAGTCATTATAAATTTAATTTAAAAATTTTAAAATCATGTTTTTACAATCTTGAACTAATTCTTTTAAGTAATATCTGAGAGTGAACTATAAATTAATATTATGCCCCGTTAATAATTTTTGTTGCTAACTTATACAAATGGCAATAAATATTTGTCATTGGTACTACTAAAGTCAACTTTGTGTGAATGTGATTTTAAATTAATTCTGAATATTGCTTTATTTACATGATTTTAATTTTCTTAATAGAATTATTAAAGTTATAAATTATTTTAAATAATTTTGCAATTATTCAATTAATTAATCATTTAACATAACTGAAGAATATATAAAAGAAAAATATAAATATATTAAAAGAGATCGATTTCATACGAATTATCGGAACTAGATTCTATGAATTTTGTTTGACTGAAATAACTTAGTAATCCTCGAATATATTTTAATGTGGAATATTTCACATAATATAAATAAAGCATACTTTTGTAATAAAGTATTAACCAGTTTGTTATACATTTAAAAATTAGTTGATTTGGTTAATGAGATGTAATATAATGTTGGTTATTGATATGTAATATAATATTATTAAATTAAAGATTCCAATATAGTTTTCTTTTGTTACGAAGTAAATAATTAAGATTTTAAAAACTTGTGTTATTCATTCTTTTTTACATAGTACATAAAGTATATTTAAGTTATATTTAAGTTTAAACTTTTGTTATAAATATAATATTTATTGTAAACTTCAATAGTATAATTACAATATTACCTATCTTATCTAATGTAGATCAATAATATGCATTTTGTAATAGACAAAATGATGATCTTTTATCAAAATTCATAATATATTTTATTTATAAATTATATTTTATTTTAGAATATATAATAGTAATTGAAACTTTCTAAAACTACAAAATGTGAGACGTTTGTAATCCATGTATGTTAACTTAGTAATTAGTGAAAAACTATAATTTTGAAAACAAGACTTTTTCAAGCTTTATTAAACATTGAAATCAATCTTAAAACTCTTATGAAAAATATTTATATTTAAAAACTATAGAGAAGAATATATAGATATTTTTGTTAAATATTGTGAAAAAAAAAAAAAAAAATTTTCACGATCTCTAATTAACACAATAATATCCTGAAAGTTTATTGAACTTTAACTGAACCGCGTATAAAATCTATACTTACACGTGTATTATTCAGAAGCGTATTTGAAATAACTGACAGACATCGGCGCTTTTCATTAATATCGAATATGTTTTTGGATGTAGCTGAGGTAATGAGGATCGATCCCCCGCCGAAAATCCAAACAAATGGAAAGATTTGGATGGATCGAAAATAGGTTTCAGAGATGATCCACGACAACTCTGATTTCATGTTGTTTCGCGAGGTCATTGAACAGCGGAATTAACGAAATTGATCAATAGGTGTGCCGATTTGGGCTCGCATAATCCCTTGAATATATTTACCATCTGGATTTAGCTTATTGGCTTCTAAAAAATTACTTATCCCGCAGCTAAATACAGCTTGACAAATGATCTCGATGATAAAATCTTAAAGATTGCAATTGTAATGTCGAATATTACTTAGGAACTAATAGATTCTATATTCGATACTTATTTTTTATCGTCAATAATAAAATAATAATAATATTACTTGGCTCTTGTAAGTGTGCGCGCGTGCGTGTAATATGGTGCCATTTCTCCCAGCCGATGCCATATCTTTTATAATGAAAAATAGAAAATGTTTTATAATATTGTATGGACATGAATTATTATATAATTCATAAATAAAATTATTTTATTCTGAAATATAGAAGAATACTTTATAATTTTTGAAGATGTAAAATTAATAGTGACATTATATCCTAGGAAAATAGCTAATTATATATAATTAGTGTGGCTATAGGTCCTGATGGGTATTAATTGCTTTTTATGAGAAAATATGGAGGAAGAGAGTTAGTTATGTTATGTGAACGTAAGTGATAATCAATTGAAATATAATCAAATAAAGTGAAATTTCATGAGCTCTTTATTGTAATTTCATTAATAAGAGAGAAACTTCAATGTCCTAACTCCAAACTAATTATGATTGATAACAATCAACGTGTCGATGTATTTGAAAAATTCGTCATACCCTTTATTTATTACTAAATAATTTTTTTTTTATTATTTATGCAATCTATAGTGTTCTATCTGATTTAAATCGAAACGATAACAAATATAATACAAAGTACAGTTAGGAATATAAATAAAATTTTGCATCAACAGTAAGATTCAATGCTGATTAAAGGCTGTGATAAAGTGATTGCTGGTGACCTACTGGTTAGTTGTTAAAGAGAAGTAGACCAATACATAATGATATACATAATGAGTAAAATTTTCAACTGTTTTCTATGAAGATACCATATATCATCCGAACAATTTCAGTAATTTAATTACTTTTCATATTTTGTACAGAGCGTAACAAGATTCGTTGATGTATTTTAATTACAAAATCTTATATATAATACGCTATCTTAATAAATATGTTAGATCCTAATTTCAATAGAAGTACGAGAAACTCTTAAGGAATCATTATTAATAGAAGATCCTTGAAATGAAGAAATATTGAAGGAATTATAAATCTTAAAGCTACTAATTATGAATGTAATGTAGAGTTTAATAGAAATTTATTTGTCGCTTTTTTTTTATATTTTAACGGCGTATAACAGTACTGCAAATAATAATAATAATAATAATAATAATAATAATAATAATAATAATAATAATAATAATAATAATAATAATAATAATAATAATAATAATAACAACAATAAGAACAACAATAATAATAACAATAATAATATTAATACATTCAAATGAATGGTAGTGTATAAAAAAATTAAATAAAAATTTTAATTGTAGTAAAGCCTTTTAGAAATTAATTATCCTCCGACTTATATATGTCAATTAAATTGTTCATCTCTAAAATCAAGGTTTATCTATATTGAATTGCAACTAAAATCAAATCTATAATATAAAAACCGTTTATTTATAGGTTAACGTCAGTGATATTACAATAAAACACAATTTCAACGCTCAATGTTAATAAAACAATTTAGTATTTACTTTCTTAAATTATTATTTTGCTGTATTAGCTAATTTCATTATAAAATATTTAATACATACATCAATTATATTATATGATCAGTTGTATTAAAAGACGAATTAAAGTTGTGAGGATTCATTTACGGTGGTTGTTAGATGAAATTATGCAATCGTCGTAATCGGCGGCAACGTCGATTAGGTCTCTCTTATGCATTTTTGTCAAGCTTTCTTCTCTTCTTCGTTAATGTTCAATAAATAATATTTTATTTTATATAATAGATGATGTTTAAGGTTTCGTACTCATCGATTTATCTCTGTTGCTTATCTGTTGATATCTTACGGGGAGAAAAGCCAAGGCACAAAGTAAATTCATGTTTCTTCGTAATAGTAAAAATATTCAATGAAGACAAATGTATGAGTTTTAATACACATGTGATCATCAACCTCTTAATATTAATAACTTTCATAAAAATACTCAGAAATTTATCTGTGTATGAAAACATAAAGCGATATATTATCACGAGAATATTGTATTTTGACGGTTATTTGATGTAGATGAAAAATTTTCACAGCTTCAGTAAATTAATATGTTCCATCATTGGACGTAGCTCAGGAATTTCTGCTTACCGTCAATAAAATTTCTAGTGAAACGACGATTAGAAGATAAAGTCTGAGCCTTTTCATACGTTCTTTTTCTAGTCTTTTCGAAATTCATGAGACAATTACTTACATACTCATTACAACTTGATAAATACACGAAGAGCCATTGCTACATCAAATAAGATTATAAACTGTAACGATTCACGTACCTGTGGCACTTTTCAATAAAGATTTACAAAAAGTTTATAATTTAGTTTACGGCTGTGTTATTATTTTGTTGAACTCCCATAAAATATTACAAGGACGTCTCGAATTTCATTAAGATCGACATTAATATCGCGAGTCGTCAATTTTCGCGAGATATAATATTATTATACTATTATGTCGTGTAAATAATTTCCAAATATATAAGAAAACAATATTGTAACTATAATGCATCATCATTAAATTTTAGTACATTTAATGTATATGGTTGATTAATTTAATATGGATGGCTTAAAATTTATTTTGCATAGGAATTATAATGATAGTGTTGAAACATTAAATTAATTTATATTTAATCAATATGTAAAAATAAAGCATTTTTATATTATGAACATTATTCTCATTAAATTATTTTTTGTAAATTTAATTTTTATTATATCATGTAATTATAACTCATAACATCGTATTAATTATCATATTAATAATAAGTCACACTTGAATTTATATAAAATGTAATATATATTTATATTATTTGTAATAAACACCTTAAACTATTATTTTTAATTATTTTAAATTTATAATTTATTTACTTTACGCTAGATACCTTTAAACTTTTGAAATAATTTTTAAATAACATTTAATTATCATGAAAATAGTTTAAGACATTATTCTATTTATTTTATAGCGTAGTAATTAAACAATTTTATAAATTTTCAGTATTTTTACGACGCGAATGATAAAACACGATTAAAATAAACGAAGAAAAATAAAAATAAATATAATTACAAATAACCTATTTATTTTCGCAGTTGCTCTAGAAATTTTTACTTTTTTAAGATCCATTATGCAATAGTCTATAAATAAAAGGCTTTCATCTTTATATACTTGCCTTTTTAAAAGCTTGTGAAAGTGCTTTAATATCAATTTCATATCACTTAAAATTGAATTTAAGTTTATTCAGTAACTTTTTCTACTTTCAGTTTCATAAGTCTCTTTATTGTAATCGCGACGTTAAGCTGACTGACTGAATCGATGTCATAATAATATAAACTTATTTTGCAGAGTAATTTAGTCTCTTCGAATTAACATATGTTAAATCATTCTATATTTATTAGCTTTCTACATTTGCTTTATATTCATGCAACGATTATTCAATCGTAATTCAGATGTTATTCTATAAACTCCACACACACACACACACATATATATATATATATATATATACATCTAATAATAGCTTGGACAATCATTAAAAAATTATAACTATGGATTTATCAAAAAAGAAGATTAATGATCCTATGCACTACATTATTACTCGTTTCTTAATATAAGCTAAATAGTTTTCATGTTATCCTTCTTCGTTAATGTTTTTTTCTTTTCAAAAATGTACAAATTTTAACTGAATTGGTAATTTAAAAGTATCGCTATGAATACTTGGCTTAAGCACGTATACACTTTCATTCGATTTATACACTGCAAATGTCCGCGTAATTTTCAAGCATTCTAAACAGTTGATTTTCAAATCAATTTTAAAATGCTACGTTATCTATGATAATAACATACATTTAGATTAAATCAAGTAAATAACTACATATTTATTATATACATATTGTAAATAAACAATGATACGTTTTTCGTTTCATATATATATATATATATATATATATATATATATATTGCTCAATTATAATTGCGCCCTCAAATATACTTTAAGTACAGTAACTTTAAGGCGATTGATTTCCCTTTTTGTTTTTTATTCATTACGTATGGCGACGACACGTGTAAGTCGTCAAATGCTTGTCGGTTAGACTTCAATATGTTTGAGTGTCCTAGTCAAGGCTGTGTGGGCTGTCAGGATTATACTCATTCAATCCCATTGACGGCTACACGTTGTTCCTTTTCTTTTCTTCGCTTCTGCCTTTACCTATTTACTTTTCCTTTTGTTTCTTCTTTTCAATCTCCCTCTCCCTCACTCTCTCTCTCTCTCTCTCTCTCTCTCGCCCCTGCTCCCCTCTCTCGCTCATCCCCTCTTTCTCTCTTCTCTCTGCTCTCTTCTTTCTATATTTCAGCGTATAAGAGTCCCAACGACATTGCGCTCGACGCACACAAGTCATTATGCTGAAATTCGACTCGCTCGCTTCGATGTCGGTTTCTTTCTTCTGTTCTCGTGCTTTGAGCTGTTGCCCGGCTTCTTAAATCCCTTTGCGAGAGAGCATCTAAAGAGTTTTGTAATTCAGTCGGGATTTTTCATTAATTGGTTTTGAAAATAACATACATGGGTAAATGTTTCAAATTCACAGATGTAACTAGTTGATCTAGTCCAACGTGTATTACTTTGCAAGTATTTGTAATTAATTTTTACTTACATACATATAATAGATTTATATAGAATTTTATTGCTTTTATTTAAATTTATAAATAATTTGTATAATAAACTAATCGAATAATATAATGGAATATGATTATAATTTATAAATACTACTTTTAATGGCGTCGCATTGAATTATAACATGAATTTAATTTATTTAGTATTAAGCTAAATTAATATTCTGTAATTAATTTTACTTGAGAGATAAATATAAAGCTAAAAGATAAATTGTAAAAATATGTTGATATATTTTTAAATTATTCTAATCTCTTGAAATAATGCCATCGCTTATATATTTGCTGCCGTCGTGAATTTACATCAACGCTATTTTTTAATTGTTTGTACAAATAAAATAAGAAAGCATTTAATTATCCATTAAACCAAATGCTTTATTACTTTTACTGCAATTATGTTATATGTTAGTTGTTTTATATCGTTTACAGTTGCGCACAAAATACTCAATAAATGAAACAAGATGCCCTGCTACTTCTGACATTGTAAAGTCACATACTCACATCGGACACATCTTTTTAAGTGAAAAAATACTCGTATACGTATGCGCTCGTGTGCGTGAGCGAGCGAATGAAAAATACAAGTTGAAGTGTGCGGCGAGGTGGTGAGGGGGTGGGGTGGGGTGGGGTGGGGTGGAAAAACAGCTTCTCGATTATTACATTCATTACACAATTCCGATATGCGGAAACTCTGATGTATGCAAGCGTGGATATCAACATTGAGTATATTGGTCTGCACATAGGTGTGCACTCGCTGTAGAAATCAACATTCCAACATCTCGTTCCTTCATGAGCTCTTTCGTACATTAAACGCTCATGACGATTTCCTCTGACATTCCACGCGTATTTTCGCACGCGAGATTGCTTTTCAAGCTAAAACGAAACAAAATTTCATCTTCTACGTACGCACGCGCTTATAAAAAAAAAAAAACACGCGTAAAAAAGTTCGAAATAAAGGGGAGATGCGAAAGAAGCGGAGGCAAGATGAGGTCGAAAAAGTTGCTCTCTTTGTTTTGAAGGTTCTGAGATCTTTTCGAAATTCCCGACTAACGGTAGGTAAGAGCAAGGAAGGCCCGAATTGACCCTCATTAAGCCAGAGAGAACAGACGCTAAACTGGGAACCCACGAAATCCAAGCATTACGAAAAGGAAAGGAAAGAGTAAGGAAAGAAGTCTTAAACATTACCCAAAAAGCATTGCGAAGACGATATTTAAGTTATAAAGAGTTGATGAGTAATTATGTAGGAGACGAACATCAAAATTTTGAAATTATCGAATGCGGGAGAAAATAGGATTGATATATAAGAAAAATTATTTTTGCGCAGCATTAAAGATATAAAATGGTTGTTCTATATAAAGTATATATTCATATTTAAATTGATTGATAAATATATATTTTTAAACTTTCTCCGTTATTATTAATTCAATTAAAATTG
This sequence comes from Ceratosolen solmsi marchali, assembly GCF_000503995.2. Taxonomy (NCBI): domain Eukaryota; kingdom Metazoa; phylum Arthropoda; class Insecta; order Hymenoptera; family Agaonidae; genus Ceratosolen; species Ceratosolen solmsi. Next base: position 5,053,104 of record NW_011948417.1, read on the forward strand.
TAAATAACTTACTTTATATTGTATATAATATATTATTGAATCATGTGTAACATTATTTAAATTACTCTTTATGAATACTGATAAATATATTAATAATTTTATTAAATAAAATATGTATTAAAAATTATGTTGTTTTTTACTTGTAACTAAAACATATTTGTATATATATATATATATATATATATATATATATATATATATATATATATTTACATACAGACAGAAAGATAAATAAATATAATGCTAATAATGAATAATCGTTTCGATATAAGATCACGTCTGTACAAGTTTTATTGTTGGGTCATATGCCACATGTAAAAAATACTTATAACTTATAAAGATTTTTAACAATCTTGTACAAAACGTACAAACGAGAGGATAATTATCATCTGAAAGAGTATTACATTAATAAATATTTCGAAATTTATAATAGATAATCATACGTGTAAAAACCAAGAAATTAAAAGTATTTCTAATATTTCATTTAATAGATAGATATTGCACAGTGGGAATGTTAATTTTAAACTGTAAAATTATTGTTTATACTGTAAGTAATATAATTATGCAGTAGAATTAAATGCTAATAGTAGTACTGGAATTCACTGAATTCAATAAACTTCAAAATATTGTGAAAATTTATGAAACGAATCGACAATTTATAAGAATATATTTTCTTATAAAGTGGAATAGTGTATGGTTATTTTGATAAATTTCAAATGTTTAAAAGTTGATATTTGCAATGAATATTTACACTTTATGTTTATCATCATTGGTAATAAATGTATTATGTGAAATAGTGCGAGGGTGGGGATGGTTGGCGTATATTACGTTGGTATATTATACCTTTTTTTTTTTTTTTTTTTTTTTTTTAAAATTTTCGTAAATAAGCGCATTGGATAGAATAAAAGTTATTTCATTATAAAATAGCGATAGTTGATTTGCTGCAGTTCACTAAAGAACCAAGCCAAATTCACATGTGTTGGATAAGTGCATAAAAACTCTTCTCTATCCTAATAATATCATAAATATTCCACATGTTCGCATCCATTTTATGTATACAGGACATCATTAATTGATGCAATAGCAGCTGATACTATCTCATGCAATTGAAAAAGACATTGCAGATATCCGCACAAAGTTAATTTTATGGCATAGCTTTCTAATCGTTTCAAAATAGAGTAAAAATTGCAAATTATTATAGAACGCCATCGTCGTAATATAATTGACGGAATAATATAAGGAGCTTAAGTTAATGTAGTATTTAGGTATGTATAACTTGCATAACTTTTCAAAATTCTTTTTCATATATTCGACTATCATAAAATTAATGCCCATATAAGTCGATATTTTTCTGTAAAGTTGTTAAAGGAAAAAAATTATTGTATAGAATCGTATAAAAGAAAATTTTGTACTTCACTTGCTTAAAAATTGTACTGAAATTGAGTGAAATTGAAACATCTTTTGTTTTTTTTTTTTTTTTTCAAAAACAACACTACATTTTCTTTGTAAGCAACTATTTTACATATTTATTTATTTTAACGTAGATAAGATTTGAAATAATTTTTTTAATTTTTCTGATCTGCGATAGTAAACCTGAATTCAAACATTTAATTGAAAATTAAAAACGGGAAACTTACAACACAAGCATGAAAATATAAGATATGTATAATAAAATAATAAGACTTTCGTGTGTCCGTAGATATGCGTACCAACGTAGGTACAAGTCAACCTGTACGTGTGAGTTGGCGTCTGTTTGTAGTGTTCATGCGTCTATAAGCACATGTCTGTAGTACTTTCATTTATAAAACTTGCCGTACAAGATTGAAATCTTCATTTTCTACTTAATTAAGTTTAAAAGTCATGAGCAATAGCTTTAACAACTTATTTACAACTTTAATATTTTATATTTTTATTAAATAAAATTCTTACTCTAATCTAAAAATAGCATTTGTAAATTGTAGGATTATAGTCAGTGTGTTTTTATATCGTAAACAGAAATAAATAATAAAACAAAAGAATATTAAAACATTCAAACGAATGGAATGACATTATTTCAAGATATATAATTTTTTTAGTAATATCAAATGACAATCATGTTTCACCAATTTATGAATAAATAATAGATGAAATTAATTGATTATAATAAAGTCGAAATAGAGTAGATTAATTAATCAACTTTAATAGTCTTTTGTCGCAAATCTTTTATTTTAAAATTAAATAATCTTTTCTTACGACATATTATCATTACATTAATATTAAGGAAAAACTTTTTCTTATTCTGACCTAGTAATTTTACAAAAAAAATTCATCTTTAATTTAAATATATATTTACGTACGGATAAATATTGTATATTTTTATAGAATGAAATTAACATATTATTAAATGGTCAGTTTATCTTTTTTTTTTTTTTCTTTATCTGTTTAGGCTATATATAATCATAAAATTAAATTATTTAAAGGACAAACAATTCTGCCGAGTAAGGGAAATAAAATTCGTTAGTAATTTCTAATCACGTAATAATAAGCAACAAATAATCCTTCGATTGATAGTCAAGATTATAAATTTTAATAATATAATTCCTTTGATGGTAAATTAGCATTGAAAGAGAAACCTTGGGAAATGTTAAAATTTTAATGATATAACAATACTAATGTAAAACCAATGTTTCGAGTAATTTTATCTTTTATACAATACCGAACTTATTATTTGAACACTCCAGCGTTCAGATTAAAAAATTGTTTTTCTCAAATTATTTTGATCCTTGTAAAATCTGCTTTTCATAATTCGGAATTGCAAATGATAATAATATTTATACAAGATGAAAAATAAATGGCTGAGTCTGTAAAAAGTCTTGGCTGGCGAAGATGGCAATTATAATACAAGATGTATAATTATTTGACCGAAAAATATTTGCTTAATTGCTTTGCATGATCGATCTTGAATTACCTATCTCAAGTTGAAAGATGCATATTCAAGGAAAATGTCTACCAAAATGAATAATAACGAAAAATAAAAAACTAAAAAATAAAGGATCGTTTATGGACGAATGAGAAGTTACACATTTCGTTCTTCGCATATCTATATATATATATATATAGTATATATCTATATATATATATATATATATATATATATGTATACTATAATCGGAGAGTCATCGACCCTTTTCATAAATATGTTTTTAATTCTGGGTTATCGAGACGCATAATTTCCGTATAATCAGAGCTTGCGTGCTTTTTATAAAATCAGCAATACGATTATACAATAAGGAAAAAAGATAATACAGGAGTATAATTAACATACACAATGATTTTCATGCGTACATGAAGACACGATACGTGCTCGTTTTAAACTTTGTTCTGAAATATCGTCTTACGCGTATCGTAATAGTACAAATTACGCCAGTACTCGCATTTGTAAAAATGAGTCTTTCACTAACTTTGAGGTTTAAAAGTCATGAGAATCGCTTTTCGAAATAATATAAGCATATGAAAAAAACTGAAATTCTGCTCCAAGTAAAAACGCGGCTGCGGGGCGAGGTGCGACGGGGTGAGGTGGAATGGCCGGGTTCGGCGGTGGGGGGTGGGTGGTGGTGGTATGTCAGAGAAGGAGTTAACGAGCTCACATTATCGGAGGCGTTAACGCGCATCGAATTGAACTACACGGAAGTCACGCGGCGCGTTAACGATGGCCTAACTGTATATCGACGGGAGATTTTTGCGTTGCTGATGCGCAGCTACGGAGGTGGACGGAGTGCGCGTAGAGGTGGCACGCAAACTTACCTTCGCGATTCAACTTTATGCTTCTTATTTTGAGTTGGTGCCTTTGTTCAATATACCTCAGTCGATCATGAATGTGACACTTTGTTTCGTTTCTTACAATTCTCCTCCTGACGTTCGCTCCCGCTCTCTGACTCACTCGTTACCTCTCATCTTTGCTGTATTCGTAGACATCATTTTGCTATCCGTAAGCAAATAATGTACTCCAAAAACATGAGTCAAACATGGATTAGAACTTTACGAAGTCTGTATTAAGATATTAGCTGTTGTTTGAATTAAATAAATGCTGATACAGTTATTGGCTACTTTCAAATATAATTATTTCGCTATTAATTTGTTAAATGGATAAACGGATAAGCTCGAAAGAGATAACGGATTTATTTGATATTTTGCCATAAAGTACAAATTTAATTAATAATCCACGGTTATGAACTTACTTCTGGTTGTTGGAGGTGCGTTCAATTAATTGCACGTATAAGTATAATAGTTTATGATTAGAATAAATTAATTTTATCTTTGACTATTCGCAAGTATGTCACGCCTTGAAATTTTTTACAAAACAAATACGTGTAAGATATGTATATAAATTTTAACAAACATCATTTATTTTATTACATTTAACTATATACTAAGTATTATAGAAATATTGCTTATTACAAGTATCTCTTCTAATTAATTTAAATTCTCTTCGCATAAATGACTTTAATAATAGTATAAAAATATTATAATTTTAATATAGAATATTGCAATTACAATTCCCTTATGATACTTGAAAAATAACACTTTTATCGTAATTTAATAATATATATGGACGTGAGTTGAAATGAGCCTGTCTATGCCATATATCAATGTTTAACAATAATATTATTCGATATAAAGATATCGATTCATGGTAAAAATAATAAACAAAAATTATAAAAATATCTGAAAAATTTTCAATTAGTTTTATTATCGAATGTACATATATTTTATAACTATATTAACTCTTATATTATTAAAATTTAGTAAAAAAAAAAAAAAAAAAAAAAAAAAAACAACAAAAAGTATAATTCACATTACAAATTATGAATCATAAAATTTATCATTATAAAAATACGTATTTTGTATCTTTATTCTAAAAAATACTTCTCTATTATTAATAAACTTCATTATTTATGAAGTATTTAATTAAGTATTTATGTCGTTCATTCACTATACGAAATTATATTTGAAGTTTTTTTAATTTAATCAAGAAGTAATTTCATTAGGGACAGTAGCATAGCTACCTACAAAATTTATCTCGAATTTAATAAAAGTGAGGGGAAGGGAAATATTTCATCAAGATAGTATGGCCCGAAGGAAGAAAAAAAATGAAAAAGAAATACGAACGTTAGTAGATTTTCTGCTACTTCTCTTACGCGTCTTTCCTCTTAGGCTTTTACTCTCTATATAAATCAATACATTTCCGACTCAAGAATAAATGTCGGTGAGAACATTTGGCTTTCGCTTCAATTTTTTCTCCCCATTCTACCATTTTCCATCTCTCACTCGCACTTTTATGCTTCCTCAACCGCGTCCGTACTTCAAAGCCTCGCCTCTCTCCCTTCCCAAACTCTCGTCGGCGCCCTTTGCATCTGTATATTAAAGGAGACAGACGCGAATTTGTTTCATATTTTTTTTTAAAAATAGATAATGATACCTAATAAAGCACTAACTAGCGACTCGTTATTTCTAGGAATTTGATTTAATTAATAATGGTACAGCCTATGAACATTAATGAATTGTTACTTGTATCATTCTCATGTTATTGTACATTGTATCTTATAGTATATATGTCATCCTTATAGACATTTATATTTCATGTTTTATTAAAGATGTATTTATATATATTTATATACACGCATATATTATTTTTTCTATGTATTTTAATGGGATGAGTTAGATCTTAACAATAAGATTCTATGAAAATAAAATTTTTTAAAAATCGTTAGTTTAGCACATTTGTCACATATTTAATTTATTTGTCCATATATTTTACACGTATATACTCTTTTATAATATTAAATTTGAATTTCATTATTCAAAATTCAATAACAATTTATTTCATATGGGGTTCAATTATAGTTACATTTTGTTGAAGCAAATTTATATTATTTTTGACTAAAATAATTAGGATGCTTTATAAACAAATTTACTATCTCATGAAGATTAATTTATTAAATATATATTTGTCAAGATTTTAGTTGTAAGAATTGAAAAATGTACTTTAACGATTTGTAATTTATAAACATAATTAATATATGAATTTCAATTAATATATATATGTTATTGAATAAAAACCAATTAAATATGATTACAAATTATACGAGAATTATATCAGACTTTATTAGAACTTAATGTTTACGCTAAAACATTGAGAATTAATATGATATAGAAGAAGCAGTATTCAAGGATAAAAAAATTAAAAAAAAAAAATTTATATTTGTTGAAATATTCAAATATCATTTAAAGCTTACAAAACATTTTTTTTTTTTATAAAATATTGTTTCTATAATTAAGAAAATTCTTACTTTAATAATCATACAGAGTAAATATAAATGTAAACAATTAGTTTACTTTGTCAACAAAAAAAACTTATATGCCTTTATTTTGAATGAATAATTGCATTGTTTCTGAAAATTTTTTTTTAAACAACTTACTTATGTACATATAATAAATTTCAAACTTGCATTGCCTTTTTTTTTATACTTTGAATTGTATTCTTTATTGTAATTGTATTATTGATTAATATTTTTACGTTTACATTCTGAAGTTGAGGGTCCCGACTTTCTCGATATTAGCCATTATATACTATACAGTCTGACTAATCAAGTTAGCGTCTATAAAAATTATATCCAAAATGAAAAATTAACTTATTATAAAAATGTAAAATTGCATATCATATAAAAGATTATTGTTAATTATTCATTATTTGTGAATGTTATCTTTATAAAAAGTTTAATGTATCTCATCTCGTACCACTCTTTATCATATCATTGAAATTTTACAAAACAATCAACTCAAAATATTTTACGGATTATGCAATATTGTGCATATTATATCCAATCATAATAAGTCTAGAATTGTAATTTATTTGCGTATTCTCAATTTTTAGATAAAGATAATTCCTACCATTAAGATATAAAACTGAAAACTTATCTTCCTTAATAGAAATGAATTTAATAAAAATTAATATTTTTAAACTTTAATTTTACTATCGAATTTTATTATCGAAATCATTAGAAAATCCTTTAATATACATTATTATATTAATGATATAAATTTGAGTACATAAAATCCCATCGAGAATACTTAATTTATAATATAATTAATATATTACAGTACATGAAATAAAAAACAATCAATATTCGTATTAACGGTAAAGATATTTGCAGTGTGTTTAATTTTTCATAAATTCTTGCTGAAGATGTAAAATTAAAAATTAAATATTTAATGTTCAATTCGAAGAAAATACACGCGTTTCATTATTTACCCCTATTTATTGGTTAATCTCGTACTAATTAATATTTTTTCAATGCAGATGTAGACATATTACTTCTGCCTTCGTAAAATTCATCTACATAAGTACATATTTTGCTTCAAGTCCATAAAATTCGTATGCGAATATCCAACACGTGGACAGAATTGTATTCCTAAAACTTCATGACCTCACCAAATTCTTACTTTTTATACTAAATCAATATTTACATTTCATTCATCTGAATTTATCTTACTGTTGCTCGCACAGGTTAATAATACATTGTAGAGGTATTCGTTGATTTTCTCACATGTAGTTTCGTCGGGTAAACATTTAGAGAAGTTAACCCAAGGAATAACGCAACAACTACTAAACATAAGGGCGCTCTTCCTTATTCTTTGAATTACTTTTTATTCTCTCATTTTCTCTCGGATCTTCTGTTACCAATTAGTTTGAGCCGAGTGACAAAGAAACGCATGATATTGCATAAAAGTGACGGGGGGAGAGGAGGAGATCCTCCTCGCACGTTCCGCTGGGGCGACTAATTTCAATTTTTTTTCTTTTATTAGACTATTACTGAATAATACATCTATTCAAGTGGATATTATTAAATATTGTGTTAAATTAAAATGATGTAATAGTTTGTTTTTTTTTTGTCCAATTGTCTGTTATTATGCAAACTTATTATTCATGATCTGTCGAACAAATTCATTAAATTGTTAAACGTTTATTTATGGTTGATACAAATAAAAATGTTTATTTGTATTTAACATCATTTATGGATCACTTTAATTAAAAACTTTTAATTATTGAAAAGTACAGCCTTCATCCAATCGAGTAAAATATGAGAGAATTGATGTATTCTTTAATATTTCACTATAAAATATTTCCTAGATGCTTAATTTTCAGTGAAATGATTTTGTTTAACGTTAGCCAAGGTTTCATGAAAAATACAATATAAATTTTATTTAAATTTTTTATAATATTAGTATTATTAAAATCTTATATTTACAAACTTTTATAATATATTAAATGTTTATATAGAATAAATAAAAAAAAAAAAAAAAAAAAAAAAAAAAAAAAAAAAAAAAAAAAAAAAAAAAAATAAGATAGAACAAAATATTAAGTAGATGATACAAATTTAAGAATATTTATTAGTAAATATATTTCTAAAAAATTTGATCGAATGCCATGTAAAATGCATAATCAACATTTTTGTAGCGAATTAATATAATTTATTAGGTTATATTTATATATATAAATTAAAAATGAATTCTATAAATATAAATGTTTTCCTTTTTTTTTTTTATATTATCTGATTCGTTATAGTGATACTTTTCATTTAGCTTCAATCTTTTTACAAGTAAAGTACTTTTATATGCATATATTTTTGTTAATGCAATATAAGTGATAATAATTATGAGTTTTTTGAACAAAAATTTATCATCCGAATTAAAAAAAAAAAAAAAAAAAAAAAAAAAAAAAAAAATAAAGTATAAAGTTTGTAGTTTATGGCATCAACGTAGGCAATATAAATGATGTGATAAAGTGAGAATTTCCATTTTTCATCGAATTAAAGATCGATAACAACGGGTCGTCAATATAAATAATATTTCAATTTTATTATTTATATTAGTTTCATTCGACATTTTTCACAGGAATACGTAAAAAAAAGTTAATATCCGATGCAATAGCTGTAGATAGAAAATCGTCCGTAAAAACATAATAACGTGACTAAGCTACGTGTGACAGGCATACAGCAGGCAACAGCTCCTTATAAATGTGGGTAATTAAGCGGTGCGTTTAAATGAAAGTGTCAAGCGGTAGGTTTGAAAGAGAAGTTTAGCCTAATGAAATCGCATATTGAAAGACACGATGTTAATCAACGGGGCACAATGTAAATGCACACGCGCACGAAACTCAGCTCGGCATATAGAAAGTTACGTAAATATGCGCGTACGAAGCGCGATAATGCGAGCAGGAATTCGAGGAATCCGTGAAGGCGTCGCCCAAATATGCGCTCCAGATCTGTTTACCTAGTTTTTTAAAAGCCCCACCCACACGAAAATGCAGCGACGAAATAAACGGGCGTGAAGAACCGCTAGGAGGTGTCCCGCTGGCCTCGTAATTTCGGCCACGGCGACTCGAGGCGGCCGACGCACGATGGACGTGCCACCCACACTCGCCCAATCGCGCCAATTCTTTTCTTCTTCTGGAAAATTCTCGCTCCTTATCTCACGCAAAGCTTTAACTGTACTTCCGCCTCGGTATTGTGCGCTGCGCGCAAAAGGCTCTTTTGTTGGCACCCAGTACGGTGCGCTGTCCTTAGGCTTGCAATGCCGCCCATGAACTCTGGCACAGATTTTCCGATTATTCTCTATAATTTCATTGATTAGTCGTTGATTGTATATTCTGCAATCGAGTGCCAATTATATTTTTAATGCTCGTTCATTACGCAGGGATCTTAGGACATAATTCAAAAACTTTAGCGAATGAAGACTCCAATTCCGTCTATTGATTTAGACGATTCACTTAATATTCTGATTTTATATCGCTTATTGCTTCAACACGGACATTAATTATTTTGTGAATTCAGAAATCAAATTACCATTACCATATATAAATCCGTCCAATTCACATTGTGTGAAAATTCACTTTTACTTTTTTATATTCTATTATATTCATTTATTACACGAAATTGTAAGAATCGAGGGTAATTTAAGCTTACGTGAAAAATGTTGAATTAAAAGTAAAACAATAATTTTAATTCTATATTATTGCTTTACTCTGATTATAATATATGCTCATAAATAATTGTTTATTAATTTCTTATTTTAATTTGGTGTAATTTTAGTTAACGTATAACCTTTATATTTATGTAAGGTAATATATAACTTTAGCAAGCTTCCATAAATTATCTATCGTAACTTTATTTTAGACATAATTAATTACTTTCAAACCTTTTGAATATTAAAATCCCTTCAACTCAATTGTAAGTTTATTTACTTATTAAAAAAAAAAAAAAAAATAAAAAAAAAGAAAGAAAGAAAAGAGTCTGAAACATCTGTAAGGAAAGAAAAAAAATTTCATTTAATAATATTTCAATTAAAATTTTCGTAGCTTATCATAATTCCAGGTATCTTTCCTATTTATTTATTAATATTTATTACAAAGGCGAGATACTTCATTAAGCACAAGATTTGATAATATACATTTGCACTTTTAATATCCAATTAATTATTCATTTTTATTCAATATATTATAATCTATCTCAAATAGTATAGATTATTTACACTTCATAAAATATAATAATTACAAAATAAATGAAGTAGTTTTATAAGCAATGATTGATTATAATCTAAATAAGCCCGTTGGAATATATGTTGCAATATACAAAAAAATATTTAATGTTAAAAGATAATTTTTTGTAATTTATTTTAAGAAATATTATTTGCATTATAAGATAATAGACACGAATAAATGATAAGATAATTCTGTAAGAAAATTAATTTATCCTCATTCGGACATGATGAGCTTCGTGTCAATTAATTCGTATTATTACCCTTTTGCCAATACGAACAAATGAAGAAATAAGGAGGATCTTAGTCTCGGTGTTGTTTTCTTCTCATTAGGGTAAGGTTTCTTAAAGTACCGCTAACTGGCAAGGTTAATTTTTAAATTCTCTTGTCACCATATACCGCCCACGTTATGAGGTAATAATAATGTTGAGGCGACCGCTATTTAGTTAAGTACGAAGAAAGTGCTTATTCTAATGACAGCTGGCGAATTACAGTTGAGTGCCTGAAATATCGAATGTGAACAAATAGTATTTAAGCCGAGGGAAGGCTTTGAAATACAATCGCATTTGTTCTTTTAAACAATAATTTTAAGTACATTTGGTAATTCATTAAAAATATTCGTGTTTTAGTAAGGTATAATGTATATAATTAAGCACATTTTCTCGACAAATATTTAAGGAAAATTATACGCGCTCTCTTTCAATAACGTACAAGTAAAAATATTTGAATCCAAGTGCGATTTATTAATTATCTATTATATATATATATATATATATATATATATATATATATATATATATATCATATGTAAATATCGTAGTAATGTAGAATTTACTTAAAATCGTAGTATAGCTAAATTTTACGTAAAGTGGCACTACAATTCGAAAATATATTCATAGTTACAACTGTCCGACTCACTAATACTCATATTATTATGTAATAATATAGTAAAATTTAATATAAAATCAGAATTTTTTAATATATCATGCTGAACAATTAAAGTCATGTATACTACATATTTATATTATATCAATCAATAATGATATTTGAATCAATAATGGCGGGGGGGGGGGTTTATTGTTATATTTTCATAAATTTTATTTTCATTTCATTTCTGTATTCGAATATTTATGTGCGTGTATTAAATATGATTAAATATAAATTGATGTAAAGTCAATTTTCGTTGAACAACTTGAATCATCTCTTCATTATTTGGAATTTCGAATATTTATGATATATGATCATTCTTAAAGCCGGAAGGAACAGAAATTGATTTTCATCAGCCGGAATTGAAGAGAGAAAATATTAGTCGTGCTTAAAGTGGCTGGAAAAAAAAAATGCAGTTTGAAAAAATATATCGACTGCAGTTGTCAAGCTCGATTAATATTCTCGTCTTTTTTTTCTTGCTCGTTTTTTTCTTTCTTTTTTTTTTTAATTATTATTTTTTTTTTTTTTTTTATCGATTTTATAACATAACTGTAGGACAAATTAGGGTGGCGAGCAACCCACGTGCTTACACAAAATCGTGCCGTTTTTCTCCGTTTGTACGGCTTTGTTAATTAATTGTTTCAACGAGGCAAACTTCCTCGGCTTTGAATCGCATTAAATACTTAAGATGAAATTAAAATTATTGGGTATGGCTTATAAAATTTAACATTTAATCATTTAGAATGATTTTTCATAACATAAAATTTTATAATATATTATAATAAGTAAATTCATAGAATTGGCTTATTTCACTAGAAAAAATATTATAACTGTAAAATTTATTGTTTTTGTGAATCACTTATAACTATTACATAACAGACTTATTATCACATTTAATCATTAGATAAAGTGAATCGATGTTATATTCTGATTTTTTAATAATTAATATTATAATATTATAAATAATCTGTTATGTTATATTTATCTTAATTAAGTTCTTTTTGGGAGCATCTGCTTAGATGAAACTAATACTCTTCCGAGATATAGCTATTGAAAGAAAATTGATGAATAAAGTTTTTTATTTGAAAATGTACGTGATGTCAGAAAATAAGCAAATTGATAAATGTATATCTAGATAGAAAGATAAATAGCTGCAAGGACAAGAAGCAGCGAGGAAGAGTGAATGGGACGAGTAAAATGTGAACGTCGGTGTCTGATCTCTTCTGAAGAATCTTTATTCGTGAAATTCACAACCGAAACCGACTTGACGAAATCAATTTGTGCTACTAAGTATGGGCATAATATAAAAATTTAATGAAAGCGATAGAGTATCAAAATTTTATTCAACAGAGCCTTCACAATCCTGTTCTAAGTAATTCGGATATAGTTATTAAAAGTATAGGGTAAGTAAGATATTAAAAGAGAAACACATGCATCTCGTTAATTGCTGACAGTTTATAGGATGGATCATGTACATAGAACTGTATCATATGATTCTAGACGCATGTGGACTTTCTGGAATCATGGCGAAAGAGCTGCTTGTGTTGGATGATTTTTACAGGAAATCGAGCGTAAACTGATTCATCTGTCGGAAAGGTTTTATTCTCTAAAGAAGCTCTAAAAAACCTTCGTCTTGGTTTGAATTTTGTGGATAAGAGCTTGAGTAATGACGCCAACATGAATTATGCACGCGACGCTTACATTAAATAAATATGGTAGACCGACTTGATGCCATCATTTTTTAATTTCATGCTTTTGTAGAAGTCAAGTAGGATCAAGTAGTAACCAGTAGCATAATTTTGGTTCAATGTAGTTTTAGTCCATCTGTGTCTTTTTATGTGACTTTTTATCACATTCATAAGCTTGATTTTATATTTCACTTCTGTGTATATATACAAGCCATGGAGTATGAAGATTTAATTTATACAAAACATTATCTAAATTTTTTAATACATATTGCGCTTCACAGGCTTTTTATACCGTACGATTTGCACAATATTACAATTTAGATAATAAGAAACTTATTCCGCTCCTTGTTTCATACACTTTTACCATTAGTATTATGGTTATTATTGCAAAAATAAGTTATATTATTTATATTTTATTTATCGCGATATTTGCATTAATTATGATAATTTTGGTTTTTTGATTTTTTGCTAAATCGATCTTTCAAAATATATTCATATATTATTTGATTTGATTGTGTATTCATGTAGTATTGTCATTGTCGTTAAAGTTCCCAGTGGATCTATTTGTTAGGTATAGGGAAATATTCTTACAAAAGTATCCCTTTAACTATTAAATTGAAATAGGTTATCCAGTATCGTCATTGATAATTCATAAATTTTAGTAACAATAAATTTTCAACTCTATTAACTATATATTACTAAACGTAATTAACAAAAAATAATATTAATGAGACATTTATTTAAAAATAAACAAAAATAAAATGTAGAACTATTACAAATTTGCTTTATTGAAATATGGAATCTATCAATCAAAATTATCAATCTTTGAAGTACGAATCTAAATTTTTATTACAACTTTTATTACAATTAATCATAATAAAACTAAATAAAGCAAAAAATTATATTATATAATATAATGGAATGAAATAATATATTACAATATAATAAAAAATATCGTAATGTAATATTTACCAAAATATAAGTAATATAATATAAAATGGAGTAGAATATAAAATAATATAATAGAATATTATAAGTTAGAGAAAAAAATAATAAAATATAATATAAATAAATATAGTACAATAGAATTTCATGATATAATTTCATAACGTAATGCATTAATTTACTAAAACATATTTACAGTAGCATCGTTGTATCTTATTGTATTTTCAACAAATTACAAAATATTTTCTATTCATCACGATGAATCTTTTTAATAAAAAATAAATTATAACACAATCACATTAAAGTCACTATATTTTTACTATTTAATATGCAGTAGAATAATTTATAGAATTATCTTCTATTACTACAATCACATAAATCTAGTAATGTAAATTATTGATTTTAAAATATGTTGAAAAAGTATGAAAATCCAATAAATCCTTTATTCCTTTATTAAAGTAGTATCGTACAAGCGAATGATAAACAAGATTATATTTACATCGAAAGTATCCATTAAAATTTACGATAGTTCATAATAACTCGAGAATTGGTTCAGAAAGAAGCTTAAGAAAAAAAAGATATTTCTTTCAGGATAATCGCTTTAACAGATCTCAAATAGAATTATGAATTTATCACATCATGTTAAATTAACACTAAGATGATGATAAATAATGTACTTATTTTATAATATTTTCTCTACGTATTCGGATAATAATATTTAACTTAAAAATTAGGCAAAAGAACTCCATATTTTAAAAGTAGAAAACTCTATTTGCATTTTTTCACAGACTATACATTTTCATATATTTGTATTTTGAAATAATATTAATAGAGGCGGATTATATATATATATATATATATATATATATATATATACAGAAAGTATAAAAAATAATAATATAAATATAATAATAATAAATGATAAAATTTTGATTAAAATATTGTTTTTTTTGTGTATAAATTGATTATAATTAATGTTGTACAAATACAGAATATCAACTATTTTGAGTTATAATTGCTGTATAATAAAAAAAAATTACAAAATCACTTTTTTATTTTTTTACTATAGAAAATATTAATTTTTCCTATAAAAACTTGATTTGGTATTTTATGATTTTTAAAAAAAGTTAAAAATATTTTATGAGCAGGTACACTAAATGTCGCGATGAATATCGAAAAACTTAATAAAGTAATGGAAATTAGTAGATAAAACGATAATTTCAACGATATTATCATATAATTCAAAACATAAGCGATAAAATGGATAATTAGAAAAATTAACAAAGCATTACGATTTAAACATGAATTATTTTCTATTTTATATTAAAAATTTTATCTAAAATTATAAAATATTTAAAATCTAGTTTTTAATGCATTAAGCCGTGCATATTAACATTGTTCTATTGTAATTACGATAAATTGTACGATAATTGCACCTCAAATGTATATAACAGATATATTCAGTTCAAAACCTTTATATTATAATTTTTTTTTACTCACATAGGATATTATATGTTATTCCAATTAAAAAATAATCTCATATTTATACTCTAATCACCGAGATGTTATTATAATATAGACATTCAATTTTAAAGCCCATTATAGTTGTAAATGAATTGAAATTTATTTTGAAATGATAAAATGAATACTTCCAGCATATTATACATGAAGCTAGTAAGACTTAACGATTCCCTCATACATAATAAGTGTCGGATAGTAATAATAATATAATAATAAAAAGCAAATTTATTAATAATTGACTTGAATGTATTGCAAAATATAAATAATTAATTACATATTCTGAAATCAGATTAAAATATCAAAGGTTGATCTTCTCGCTTGAAGAAAAGTGTCTAATTTAAGTGATAATTATTACTTGCATTGTCATAATGGAATTACCTAAACATAAGTATAAAAGTTAAATGAAAATTCAGAATTGCCAGTGAATAATGTAATTTTCCGTTTCTCCTACCACCACCAAAGCTCCACAATAACAATGTTTCATTATTTAGATTTATTAATTTTAAGATAAGTTTTCTGCTTTTTATTACCGCAATCCCGCGGCAGCGCATCATCAATGCATCGGACTCGCACCGCCCGCAAATAAATCAGCTTCAAAGGCGACATATAACACAGGTGGCCGGTCCCAGCGATATAACCTGCGCGGCATCCCTGAATTTCCAAAGGACGATACACAGCTTATACGACCAAATATTCGCCCAGTCAAATAATGGCGCACCGAAAATATCTTCGGCGTTCAAGGCTTTATTGCATTTTTATAGCGTCTGCCGTTCGAGGGATTTTACATCCACTTGGCTCTTTCGCGTGTAGTTTCCAGCCTCAAAGCTGAGACAGCTCATCAATATTCAAAGGGTAGAAAAGCAGCACGAGCATCAAGACATAAAGCGTTGGAGAAAAAATCATAGAGAAAGAGGAACGGAGATAGAGGAGCCAACACCGTCGACGATCCACTACGCAAACAAAACCATTTTTGGCCTCTATCCGTGCGTCCGTGAGTCCGTGAGTCCGTGCCCACTCATACAATTGGGAAATTAATTTTATGTCGAACGCTATTTTATACGTTATTCCTCTTTTTCTTTCTTCCTTTCTTTCATTCTCTCTCTCTCTCTCTCTTTCTTTCTTTCTTTTTTTTTTTTTTTTTTTTTTTTTTTGTTTTTCGTAAAGACGAGATTTATTAGCTTTAAATAAGTCTACTCGGAATAAGTTCACTCCTCTGACATTTCAAATATATTCTTTCAAATTATACTCTATTAGTTATTTAAACTAATGATTATTGACAAAATTAACGATAAAATAAAATTTTCTTTTCATATCTTATTATAATAAACTCATTATTGACAACCTTTGTAGTAACGAATGAATAAATAAAATTAGTATTAATAATATTTATTAGTTTCGCATAATAAAATTTCATTCATTGTTCTAATAAACATTATACTCACGTATATATATATATATATATATATATATATATATATATATATATATATATATATGTATATATGCATTATGTCCATTATGTCTTATGAATATTTTTTGTAAATAAATATGTTAAATTTACATTGTCAAGTATATAATAACTATAAAACAAATATACGACAAAATCCTTATAAAATCTAATTTACTAATTTTTTTAAGACACATATTCAAAAAATTATTATTATTATTGTTCTATTGATTTATTGATTATTTTTGTCGATTAGATTATATGTATATATATAAATATAAATAGCTTTTATATATTTTATAGATGTTTTATAAAATTTAATATTGTTGTATTCGTCATTAAGATTTAAAAGTATTAAAAATATTACTATTCAAAATGATTTCGCACTCGATAAAATATATCGAATTTTCTTTAAATCTACGGAGCTAAATATACGCGAAAAAGTGTAAAATTTTGCCAATATCACATACAGAGATAGAAAATAAACGAAAGAGCGAAAGTTCGAGAGAGAAGGTTGATGAAGGAAGAGTAAATAGATAAGCACGAAGAGAATTATACGCTAGAAAGTAAAAGCTCCTGTCGGCAATACCTTGGAATGAATTCTCCTGGATTATTGAAAGGACTTGTATAATCTTTTGAAAAAGCCTTGGAGAAGTATTCCGAGAAATATCGTGATAAATTCCTTAATGTTTCACCAGTATGATTTACATAATCTCTTTTCGCTGTTGTTCTTTCGTGCTCGAGACAAATTAAAAATTATATGCAGCACATACTTTTCTTTCTCGTGGATATCAAAAAATGAAGAAAGACTTCAGAGTCTTTATAGTCGTAGCTTACATAGCGATTTTGCCGAGAAAAACTTGGATTATATCAAGGGCGAGACTTGACAGTTCTAAAGAGGAAAATGACGAAGGAAACGATGATAACTATGCTAACGCCCATTCTTATTTCCAAGCCCATAAAGAGTGTACTCATTTGTCACTAATAATACTTTTTTACTAATAAAGCATATATATAATTGTTTGCATACCAGACTATTAGATAGCAATTGAGACCTGAAATTGAATGTAATTGACTTTTAGAATTATATATCAACTCATACTTTTAAATCGCTTTGCCTTCTTTGTTTTCTGTGCTTAAATTTCTTTTCCTCTTCCTAAATTATTTTTAATTTTTTTGAATAATTTTACTCGTACGTATTTAACAGATGCACATGTAAAACTTATTAAATCTCGAACTTTTATAAATAAAATTCAATCTATCATTTATTAATAAATAATAAAGTATATAACGGAAGATCAATTAAGAATGTCATAAATAAATATGTATATGTATATATATATATATATATATATATATATTATGAAGATAATATTTCACAATTTATATATAATTATTCTATTATTACTAGGCTTGTATCAATAATTATTACATTTTTATCGTTTATTCTGTAGTGGTCAAGTTACCTAGCTTCGCTTAAAAAAAAAAAAAAAAAAAAAAAAAAAAATATTACTCCATATAATTTTATTATGTTCATATGAAATAATTGAAAGTGGTATATTATTTTATTGCGATAAGACCAAGGGGATGTAATTTAATAAAATATTTGCGAGTTCAAAAAATTTTGAATATTGAATATTAAATAAATGATGTACCATCAAGTATAACAGTTAAATTCAATCTTGGCAATATGAATTCTTATATAAGAAACGGAGAACCCCGCAAATACATAGGCTCGTTAAAAGAAGAGCTTGAATTTACGTGAAATCCTAATTTAATGATTCTCCGTAATGTAATAATGTAGCATTATGCTATATTTGAAGCAAAGATATCAATAACGTATTATTTGAAAAACATCTTTAAAAAAGGATGTTAGCCGATAAAAGTATAAGGTCGTTTTAATAAATATTATCTAAGAGGCTACGCACACGAAAACACCAATCTCAAATAGTGAATATTCATAATTGCAATATGGGCTGTAAAATTATATTAAATAATAGTAAGGCAGTGAATTAAATCTGCATCGATAAGATGTTGGAGGTGAGAAAATTTGTGAGATGATGTGTGCGCGCTTGCCTGGAGTGGGACATTAAAGTCAGAAAAATAAAGAATAACAGCAATAGGCGGACGTAAACGTCCGCGCGTAAGTGATTCCAAGTGCTTGGGCGTAGGCCGGGATGTTCCAAGGAGTCTTACCCAACGCACACGAAGCTCCTTGGATTTTCGCCTTCTTCCTCCTTTACCCACTCTTCACGCGCCTCGTACCGCATACTTTTCGATCGCACGCAAACTTTGTGTAATGAAATATCGAAAATTATGAACAGGGTTCGGCTGTACGCGCGTGCACACGAAGCGAGAGAGACAGAGACAGAGAGACAGAGAGAGAGAGAGAGAGAGAGAGAGAGAGAGAGAGAGAGCAAATTTTCCTCAGCGGCTTCATTTTGTTCGGGTACTATAATATCGCCAGAACGGGTTATGTTAACGGCTCGATAATTATAGGCGTTTGTGGGCGAGCATCTTGTTCCTTGTGCCGCGCGACTTCCGCGGGCAGCGTGCATACGGAATCTCGCCGGGGCGAATCCTCGCGCGCGCGCGTTACAATTATTCGCGATATGGCGTCAGTGGACTCGGACTTGTTATTCGGTCGAGTTGCGAGATGCAATAATTGGAGAACGGCTCAACCAGATGAGCGGGCGGACGTAAGGGCGGGACAGCGGTTGGCGGAGAGGAGAGGGGAGGAGGAATATGAATTACAACCGTTTAAGACCGTAAGTTTCTGTATTACGTAATGGTTTGACGCCGTGATAAACGCGGTCGCGATGTGATCCACCTTGCATGTTATTATTTTTTCGTTATTTAAATTCCTCGGAGTCGTTTGTTTGTTTTTAAATGCCATGACAATCAATATGTTAAACTGGCAATTTAAGACTGATCACTCATAAAATCCATCATAAAGATCCTTAATTGCCATTTAAAGTTAAATTGCTGGTAGCAATTCTAGTAGACATCTCATTATTTCGATTCTTGAAAATCTACCAACTATATAAAATGCAAGAATTTTTAACGAAATGCGAATGATGAAAATTTAACTATTAAGTAAATATGATTTTCTTTATAGATTACAACATTCATAATTGCTATACAACAGCGGTGAATTGTAAATTAAAATAAACACATGTATACGTGTTTTTACGCAAAATTTTTAAAAATAATACTTTTATACATATAAATCGATGGTTTATATTTGTATTTCCATTGAAAACAATTATTGCCATTCTTTCATGATCACAGTCGGTAATTATAAGAAAAATATACAATACTCGTGTTATGTATATTATTTAATTTATTAATCTATATATTCTTCGAAATACATATCAACATTATTTAAATATTAGAAATGAATTTAATTTATATCGAATTAACTTTTTTTCTAGTAATTTTACTTAAGGGAGGGACCTTTGTGTTACTATTTTACTCATTAATTATTGAATAAATTTTTTTATTTATTCTTTAGTCTGTTATATTATCAATAAATCCAAATATAAGGATTACGTTAAAACTATATTTCGTGTAACCTAATGATTTTTAATTGAATTACTAAAGTAAATATATTCTTCCGTAAATAAGCTAATTTATTGGTAATTCAAATATTATTCTATAGACTTTTTTGTCAATGTTTTCGAAAATTAAATAGAAAAATTATGATATACATTAAAAATTTTGTTCATATATTTAATAATTTATTTTACTTGAAGAATTGTATTTTACTTTTTACATGCTTTTCAAGTATTCAAATAATATAAAGTACTAAGAAAACGTCTTTATTACATGGAAGTTAAAGTATTTCTTCAACGATTACGGAAAATTTGGTCGTCGATGATACATTCAAATTTTTTCTTTATTTTTGACCGAACGCACGGTATTGTATAATATAACAGACACTTTAATTTCAAATTATAATAGTCTATAAATTTTGAAATCATTATAAATTCTTTACTTATCATAACTGATGATATAACAAACCAAAAAATAATAACCATAGAGACGATGACAAAGACGATGATCATAGTAATAATAATAATAAGAATAATAACAATGAGTAATAATGAATATAACGATGATAATAAAGTGATAGTGATAGTAATAGGGATTGGATTGGTAAGTGCGTGCGTGCGTGCGCGGTGTGAATAGCGCGGGAGGGAAGGGGGAAGGTTCACCAAGCTTCTTCATTCGCACCGGCGCTGTCAATTTTAGCTGTTTTCCCTAAAGCGGCTAGAAGTTATTGGCGACTCGTATTGGTTTCCTCACCAAATCCACCATACTTTATACTTAATTATATAGTATTAAATTACTTACAACTTTGTCTATATCTATATATATATATATATATATATATATATAACCAATACCAACTGCCCGGAATATTTCTCAACTATTCATAGTTCAATTACATTGATGTCTATAAACAAAAAGAGCACTTAGATAATTTATAAAAACTTTAAAATTTATTAATTAACGACCACGTACGTGAACAATAACAATATAAATGAAAAAAAATTTATTTTTCTTGCGTAGAAATGATATTTTAAGTGTTTTTCTTTAAATATTTTTTCTTTGACGAATCATACTTATAAACATTTTAAATATTATATATTGATATATACGGTATTATTTAACGGTAAACATTTTAAATGCGAACATTTTAACTTTTAACGTTTACCCATGATGTAAAAGAATATTTTACGAACAAATTGTCATGCATTAATTAAGGATTAAAGGCGTTCGTACAAAACACATTCTTCACTAATCCTTTGAGCGATTTTGTTCTTCTTAAATTTCCTTCTAATTGGCCAAATATTCTTAAGATTTCTAATATTTTAATACAGTTTATTTTTTAATTATTTAATTATTTTTTAATTATGTAGATTTTACGAATGATAATTATTCTAAAGTAAACATTTGATTTATTTTGCATTTTCTTTGAAGTACTTGTAATTGTTGTTCTACCGTTAATTTTTATTGAGCTTAATATTAAGTCGTAATTTAACCGAATTAGTAGACAAATCAATATTATTATTCACTATTAATAATTTACAGAAGAAAAAAAACTTACCGATTTACAAAGGCTACCTCATAGGGTAGAAATAAATTATTTTAAGTTAATAAAAATAAGCATTTCCAGTTATTAAATGATAAAATCAATAATTGTATTCGTAAGCAACTAATAATGTTGGGTATTCTATACTTACAAAAACACTCAATATTTTGTAATAAATGTCACATACATATTTCAAATTTATTGTAAATTATCTGTTTAGTTTCAACAACGACGACAAATTTCAATTTTACGGTTTTTCATATTTACACGAAACTTATTAAATATGTAAATATATAAGATCGAGTGTATGTTTTGTTTAAATTATTGCCGTTGCAATAGGAATACTTCAGCATGTTAATATAAACTATTTGAGTATGGAATTTTCTGTTCTTATGAAAATAACAATCTATTTTTTAAATGTTTTAACAATAATTTTTTATGCGCCTGATTTTTTCAAAGTATTAAGAATTATTTATCTACCTCTTAAGAATTTCTATTCATGTCTGGCTTAAGAATAAAATTCGACGGGGTCAAATAAAACTGTATTCAATGTGCTTTTCAAGACAATACTATTTCAACTAAATTCTACTAAAGTAGATGAAACCTTGATGATATTTAAGGAAGGTGAGAGAGAAGAAGTCCGTGCGCTCGAGAAACTGACAGCTAGAATACGACTAGATTTTATCACTACATACACGACATGCAATATATAGTATACTATAAAGTAAATTTCATTTACATGACAGCAGCTACTTTAAATGTATATGTAAGTAGCTGCATGGTGAATGCAAAGAAATTCATTACCTGATTTTATTCAATTATAGAGTGTGCATATGTAAATAAGTTAATTGATGTTGGAAGTATAAGCAAGACATATATAGTAGAATATTATATCTTTGACATTTTACTGAATGCTTATAGCAATAGCATATTGACAATTTACTTCATTATTAAAATTAAATTTAATATCATGTCAATGCTCACATTAAAGTGTTGAGACACTAACTATGTTATATTAGAAGTAGAGTTTCATAAAATAAATCATTTTCGAGCACCGTTTTCATTAATTTGAGCATAATGCGAGTTTTTAATAATTATACAACTTAGCAAGGCATAAATTATGTGATGTAATGTGTATATTATCATATAATTATGGTAACTATGTTATTGATAAGATCTTTACCGGATTAAAATTAATTACTATTATTTAGTAATAATAATGATAATATTGAAAAATATATGAAATCATATTTATGTCAATGTAACTAGTGAACAATTTGCTCTTTGAATAATTTTTCTTACACATTATAATATATTGTTTTAAAATTATTGAAATTACCTTAATTCAATTAGCACTTGCAACAAGTTATTAACTTGTTGTAAATATTGTTAACAAATATTGTTAACATAATTATTACCAATGGATAATCGTGTATATATATATATATGTGTGCGTGCGTGCGTGTGTGTGTATGCATATATTTATTTATTTATTTATTTATGTTTTTATTCTTATAACGATATTTATAAAATTTACCTATTTAATATTACTGGACTTTTTTTTTTTAGTATTGAATTGAAAAAAACATATAACTTTTATTTTAGTTTAAAAAAATTGAATTTTTGACATATATTGTCACTTATACTGGCGAGTGATCTACAATGCTCATTAAACAATTGATCAAGAAATGTCAGATATCTCAATAGATGAAGCAAAATAAAATTTTCTCGATTTTTCTTATGAATGTATAATAATTATTGATAATTTTTCAAGCAATAATCATTCATATTGTTATGTACACATTTTTAATTTGACAGATTTGTCATTTACAATTATTTACAGATATATCAATATTTGTCGTCTAATGAATTTAGATGAACCGCAGATGAATTATGATAACATTTGACGATAAAAAATTGCTGTAATAATGTCATATTACGCGACTTAATGAATCGTGTAAATATTTATAATTAAAATTTCATAATTATTATGTTTATTATGTATTATGCATCGAGAATTATTATATAGATATTTACAAAATATCTGTATAAGTCACGAAATTTGCATGCACATTGTGTAAGAATATAAAGATCATTATTAAAAGAATCTCATTTGGATTACAGATAATTATCAGTAACAGTAGTTTTTCGTTTCTTCAAAAAAAATTCTTGACTCTAAAAGATAATTACTCCTACAGAATATATTGGCTGGAGTATAAAAATCGACGGGATAATTGCAGGATAAATTCAGAGGCAGAAATAAGAGACAAAGGAAATAAATATTTTAAGCAAATACTTAAGTTTGAATGAAAAACCTTGCCTTAAAGTACGATGTTAATGACTGACTTTACAAACTAAAGTTCTGTAATACTTAAATTGGAAAGTCTCGGTTCTACATACACTAGCCAATATAAATCACTAGCTTGGAAATATTGGCCAACGTAATCCGTGAGCGTTACGAGTTGCAATAAATCTCCTCGACTCACGCCTTCCCGTTGTACTTACCGTCGAGTAAGCCACCGACGCACTTAACGGCATTGGGCTTGCGTCTCTAGGTCAAAAAAAAGTTTCGGCATCATTGAGTATCGTAGACAACCCGAATACACGAGCCCAAAGGTTGCGTCGGTAGTATCAACAATGCCTTCTTACCGGCTACCATTAGCATCGGCTTCAGTCAATACCATATGTATCGAGCCTCCCATCTATGTAATTTGTGCTTGCGCTCGAGCTTTGAAAGGGACCGTTCAAAGCCATCCCCTTGGAGAAAATATTCGGCTGCTTACAATATGGGAATATAGGCACGTGAATACTCGATGAAGCGAGAGATAGATAAAGAGAGAGAGAGAGAGAGAGAGAGAGAGAGAGAGGTTTGTCTCTTCTGCTCTGCTTATAGTTAATGTTGCTTGTAAAACGGCTGGATTAGAGCGCTTCATCGACTACCGGTACATCGCCAGTACATTCGCCTTCCCCTCATTTCTCTCACTCTTGTCCAGGCCTCTAACGGTGTCCTCAATGCACTCGACAAATCATTTGCTCAAAGCTAGCAATAGCAGCAGCAACAGCAACAGCGACAGTAGCTTTGGAGCGCGAGTCTTGCGTGTCCGAGGCCGGTTTCGAGATCGAGAACGTATATATACAGGTTTAGGACTGCTGGCTTCGCCTCTTTTTCTCTTCTATGGAAACTCATGTCTATGAGTTTTATGAATTTATGCATACCGATATGTCGACAGTGTGTGCGCGTGTGTAGGAACTGTTTTGTTGGCGAGAAGTCAAACTTTATCCAAAGCATTGGAATACATTGTAGAATCAAGGTATAATGAAATTGCCTTTAAACAAAAATAAAAACAAACAAAAATATCGCTATGCAATTATTAAATAAAATAGAAATAAATATTGGTATAAAGAATTGTGATATTCTTAGCTAATTCTAGCGCACACTTTGTGTTCAAACTCTCCTTTATCAGTTTTCATCTCTTCTCTTTGACTTTTCACGGAACCATTTCTATCGGTGTAAATCCATAGCTTATATATATATATATATATATATATATATCTAACAATAATTTTATTTTCACTTACAAGCAATAATCAACTACATCAGCGCAACAATGCAATCAATGAAAAAGTAATTGATTGCATTTAGATAATGTTTTATCTAGTTTAGAAAGACACTGTCATTACCAAGTGTAATTCTTTCAATATTAGAAAAATAGAAAAATAAATAAGATAAAAATAATTGTATTTATTACTCGACTTAATTATTATAGTAGTTGTAATGGTAATGAAATCATAAATTGCCATCTAAGAAATCGATGTCACTTGAAAATCAAATACCGTAAATCCAGCGTTCGCAGGGTCTCCGAAAAATAGTGATAAAAGTCAAAAGTAAATTGACTACGCTTACCCGCATAAATACTAGTAATATGTGGAATAATTACGTAAAAATGTTTTGATCGTGCAGTTATACTTGTGTATCATTAAATAATCTATGTATAATAAATGTATCTGTGATTTATTAATATAAATTTAGAATATCAAACTTTTGATATTTATTAATAATGGATTGTAAGCTACAGCGGTCGAATTAAATTAAACTTAAAACTTATAATGAATAATTAATACAGTATCTCACAAGCTTGTAATCGACGTATGAAAATGTTTAAGCTTTATCATGTAATATTATTCATCGAATGCCTATATGTAAATAAGTAGGATCCCCAGCTAAGAAGTATGTGTTGTGCAATGTGTAATTTTCTATTAAAGAAATCACTTTCGAGATATGGATGAAAATTATCGTAGCGCTGGTTGTGCGCGTGGAAATAGTCTTATCAGCACTGATAAATTTTTTTCCCACTATTTTATTTCGAGTATTTTCTTATTTATAGATGTTTGTTTTATGGAGAAAAGAGCATACTTGTGTTTTTCGATCAATGAACGGTTATGTGGATTATTGCCAATGTTTATTTAACAGATAGTACAGTGATCAATGACAATAATCCGTCTCAAATAATTATATATAAAATAATATTACTATTCACAAAATTAACAAATTAATAGAGCTAATGTCTTTTCATTTTGTTTATTATTTTTTTAAGATAATTTCAATATTTAATATACAATATTTCCTGTATTTAATTTAATATTGATCCTAATGTTATTATTATTTATATACAAAATCATTGGATTTAAGTAGCTTCAAGTCCGATATATTATTTATACCATAAAGATAACTTTCCCTTTCAAGGCGTTTCAAGGCTCAAGAGCATCGATATAGAGTATCAAGCGTACAAAATTATGACTAAAATTGAAATTTTCTTTTGAAGTGGTCGAATAACAGTAGGATAGAATGATACTAAATGGCTCCATGACAGTAACCCATCGATAATACTCCATCGGGCAAAAAAACTTACCAAAGTGTCGCTAACTTACATCCGAGATCTCGGCCAATAAAAAGTAATAAACGTAAAGTGAATTTGGAGACGGCGAATGACCAAGGATGTCTCACAGCAGTCCTCGAAGCAAACGCGAGCCAGTGGCATTGCGCCGGTAAGTATAAAGACGACACACACACACGCTAACCAACGACAAGCCCACGGCGTTTCCTCGCTCATAAATCGCTTATAAATCGCGTCACACGCGCTAATAACGCGAGACTCGCGGCTTCTGACATTTGCCTTTCTATTGCATTATGTCAACTGAAATAATCTCGTCCCCCTGGTACTTGATACCACGCACCCACGATTTCGTTCTTGCTCGCCTTAAGCGCCAACTGAGTGCTCGATACAAGGATACAATCTCCTCCTGGAATGGGGGCTTCCAGCGTCTTGGATGTGAGATACTGAATATTTTCTTCTGATACTGAAAATTTCAGTTTATGGTTAAGCCTAAGCTTGGCCAGCCATCTCCTTCATCTTGGCTTTTGCTTTCTTCGCTCATGCTCCAGCAATAAGGTATGCTTCTCCTCGAAAATTATACGTCCGCTTTGATGTAACGTAAATATGAGAATAATGCTAGACAATGCCACTTGTTGCGATCCGAACAAGTTTCTGGTATTTATAATCAAGGGAACGTATATATGAAAATAATGGGACTAAAATGCAGTTGCTGTTTATTCCGTGTGAATGCGACTTTTCTTTTTCTTTTTCTTTTTAAAGGTATATTATTTTCAGTGCTTAAGAACTAGAGGCCTTTTACTTATACTAATACGTCTGCATTTGTAAACCCTATACATTCAATATGATGAAAATTTCAGTTATTTAAGCATCAGAAAAAAAATAAAAAGCCATTCTCAAATTCCAGCAATTGAAACCCTAAATGAAGCTTGCGAACCAATTACCACCACTGCGCGCTCTCATGATGGCGATGGACACGAAAAGAAACAATAAGATAAAGAAAGAATGAGACGGCGCAATAAATTCGTGTCGTAACAAAGTAATCGGAACGAATGATTCGCTCTCATCATTGGTAATTTTGCACTAAACAGCTGAAGGAGTTAAAACGATAGTAAGAGGCGAGCGAAAAACGCCGTGGGCCATGAATTACAATGTTCGATCGAATTGCAGCTGTGACTATAATCGAAAACGACCTTGAACTCAATTGCAAATTGAATACACAATTACAAAATGTATAGAAAAATATATGTGTATTCGAGGCGATGGGTAACATTGTAAATCCTTACAGAATGCAAAAAATTAGTTTCCTTCTAAAAATCACATCATTATATCATAGACAGAAAAAAGAGTATTTGTAAAAATATTAATGCAAAGTAATTTTTATCCATATCTTTCATTCATATAGTTAGTTCAATTAGTTTTTTCTTGAATTACTGTCAATAATCTGTTAATTAATAATTTTAAGTGAGTTTTTTTTATTATTGTTATTGTTATTGTTATTGTTATTGTTATTGTTATTGTTATTGTTATTGTTATTGTTTTTGTTATTGTTATTGTTATTGTTATTGTTTTTGTTTTTGTTTTTATCAATAGTGTGCCAGTAAGTTAAATATCACAAATACGATAAATTTTCATGAAACGAGCGTGGCATCAAATCAAATGACTTCATAAAATGTTACATAAAGCACGTTTTAGGCACGTATATTTTATATCTCTTTATATGCATATTTATGCGTGTGCACTTGCGCTCGTATTCATTTATATGTTGTAAATTTGAGTGATATGATATAATCTCTAAACGAACATGAATGTTAGGAGAAAGAGAGGCATTATGTCAAACAATTACACTGTGAGACCGTTGAAAAAAAAATCTGCAGTCGATTGAAAAAAGAATAAACGAGAAAAGCAGAAAAGAAAGAAAGAAAGAAAGAGATAAAGGAAGAAAAAGAAATACGAACCCCCGTATTTTATTGAAAATTCTTAGAACTGGCATTAGGGCCTTTTCTTAACGCTTTAGTTATATTCATTTTAGTTTAGAATTTCCTGACTTATAAGTCATCCATGTTACTTGGTTAGCTATTAATCTCCCTTCACATACTATTGCTCCAAGAAGATTGCCGATCGAATTCCCTATATAAATGCATGTAACTCCGATGCTTCATAACTCCGGAAATTCTAAACTAAAATGAACGTAATTATAGTATTTGAAAGGGTCTTGATATCAGCCAAAGAATTTATCCACGATAAAGCAAAAGAGCTCGATGCTTAAAAGTAATAAGCAGGGGCTCTTCTGCCCCTTCTTAAACGGACTTTCAGTTTCTTCAAATTCATCTTCCCTCTGCTAATCAAATAATTTCTTTCAGCGTGAATTCAGTAAATGGTAGGGAATAGTAGGGCTGACAGGCGTATATCACAGGTCAGGAGAGTTAAAGAGAGAGATAGAGATAGATAGAGATAGATAGAGATAGATAGATAGAGAGAGAGAGAGAGAGAGAGCGATATCAAATGGCAAATGGATAAGTGGTCTCGAAAGTCCTGAAAGTCGAAAGTCCTTGGCTGTGGAGGTAATGAAATGTACGCTGGCTATGGAGAAGTGTCGATCGTATTGGAAAATCGCGAGACACGAGGAGGCAATCAATCCCCCATCGGCCGGTGATGGGCTCTGAGCTACCATCCACCATAAATATAATTACACGCTAGTGTACGGTGCGGTGCGGTGCGGTGCGTCGCCTTCGGCAAGGACGTCCGACACTTAGTCGGTTGCTCTCGGATCGTAGGCAAAGTGCGGACTCGCTTCGGTCGTAGCCGGCGAGTCTCCTCGTGGGATCGAAAAACCGGTATCGTCGCGTCGACGATTAGCAGAATCACGTCGCCCTTTCGAGGAGAGGTCGAGGGGAAAATAAATGCCCACGGAGGACCATCCGGGGCTAATTCTGCGACGAGCGATTCTCGTCTCGTGACCCCATGATTTATAAAAACGTGTGTGCGCCAAAGCTTGCGTGATGCGGACTCGTCCACTCGGCCTCGTGAAATTTGCTTTATCTCCGAATTTTTGTCGGCGATCGAGGGTAGCTTTTCACTTTCATAATTGTGGCTTTAAGACAATGGATTTTTATAACGATCGCTCGACGTTGGAGAGCGACGCGAGTAATTCGCAGAGGTCGTAAATCTGATTGATCGAATGGCCGAGGCTTTCTCAATCGTACGATCATTTCCTTCGAGTTGCCCCTTCACAGTTAACACATTGACGAATATGCCAATAATAATATTTTTTCTTCTTCTTTCTTTTTCATACATATAGCATAGAATTCTTTTGACTTTGCATTTATCAGAGATCAGAGCTCTGTAGATAACCTTAAGAGTTAACGTCACTCTTGACTTTTCAGTCAATCAAGCCTTTTACACTTTAAGTACTTTGTAGCTTCAATAATAAAGCATAATGGCTTGAAGCTTGAATAATAAAACATAAAGCATAAAGTTAAGGAAAGGCTTTAAGTAGCTTAATTTTCGAAATGAGCCGCAACGTCTCACTGCGTCCCGTTGAGGGATATGTGGAACATTAATTTACCTTTTCCCTATCACCATACACCTTGGTTTACCATTAAAACGCATATTTTATATTAAATTAGGTATAACGATACATTTTCAAGTACATTATAAGGACATTAAACAATTGATAATTTAATTATCCAACTTCTTATTCGTATATTCTAATTGAACAATTCGATCATTCTAACATACGGTTATGGCATAAAGCTATTACCATATGGTAATAGTATTGCTCAAAGTAAATTTATTTACTATTATTTAGATTACACAACTTATGTAAGAGATTTTGTTAAAAGAAAAAAAAAAAAAAAAAAAAAAAAAAAAGAACCAAGATAAGGAACTACGACATTATATTCAATATTTTAATTTTCCTAATACTGCATGCACCACCACACTCTACGCACACTAATGTTTAAAAGTTTACCAAATACAATAATTAAAAGTATTGCATTAAAAATAAAAATAAAAATAATTATTATTATTGTTGTTGCTGTTGCTGTTGCTGTTGTTGTTGTTGTTGTTGTTGTTGTTGTTGTTGTTGTTGTTGTTGTTGTTGTTGTTGTTGTTGTTGTCGTCGTCGTCGTCGTCGTCGTCATTGAATTCTATTATGGCGATTAATAATGTCTTTTTCTTTTTCTTTTTTTTTTTTTAATGCTATTAACATGCTTAAACATCAAAAAATTCTTTTCTCTATCAGGATGTACGTAATTCATATTATTCAATGCTGAGTCGCATAATAAAAAGATATTGAATTCCATTTATTTATTAAAAAAATATTATCCTTGTTTATCAACCCAACGTAGTTTAAGCATCTCAATTGATAAGATAAGATGACATTTATTTATAAGTCGTTGAGTTGGATTGGGGACTAGAGCAATTAAATATTCGAAATCCATCATTTATTTCCTTACTAAACACAAACGAAGGATAAAGAATTATTTTATATTACGCTCGACTACAGTGTAATCGGATAGACTATTTCTTACAGCACTATTCCTCCAGGTCTTCCTACAATACATATATTTTCCAATACACTGACGTTATCGGCACGAGGCTACAAGACTCGGACACGAGAAACGACAAAGCGAAAGGATCATTCCAAGTTGGAGCGGAGCTTTTTATCACTTGCCAAGAACTTGTACAAGTCGCAGTGGATGGATTTTTGGAGCCGCTGCAGTCCCGACTAATGGGATTTGTCACGAAATAAAGAAGATCGGCGCGGGTGGCCACTTGGCGAGGATGTGGGAGAGACAGGCGAGCATATTCCTGGGAAACGGGCCGACTAACGCAAAACAGACGTGGGCTCCGAAAATGTGCCCTTGTGTCCGGATGTCGGCGGCGTTAAAGAGTCGCGCGTGAGATCACTCCGAGAATTGCCTTTTCTTGAAAGTACCCGCGAATCGTCATCGTGACTAAGCTGGTTCAATGAACCCGAAGAGCAATGGAATTGCCGTTCGCGTGCGCTTTGGTAACCGGGTGAAATTACCAGATTACCACGAGGTTACATGGGACATACTAATTGCCATGTTCCAAGGTTTCACGTTTTTCGGCATTTCTTTTTCTTTCGATTGTATTGGCCGAGTTTACTTAGCCTTGCATTGGAATGTTGAATTGTCTCTTATTTGCTTAGGATTTGCTTGCCATTTGCTTATTATTAGCTTGCTAAACTTTGTCAAATATGTCGTAAGGATCTACTTATGATGTATGAAATTTTTTCATCAATTACTTACTGCTTGAAACAATGTTCGATGATAATAGATAAGAAATTCAATTATTAAATTGCATCGGCTGAAGATTTAACTCAACAAATATCATGGACTAGTGAATTGTTCAATCGTAACATTATGATTAGATTAAATTCATTCATCTAAGTTGAAAATTAGATAATCATCTAATGGTTTTATTTTCATAATTTTTTTTTTTTTTTTTTTTTTTGTTTTAATGCACAATGCGTTTAATTAATATTATATATTTCTCATAATATAGATAAAGTAAATAAATCGTGTACAGATATCGCGCGTAAATTATACCCTTACCTTGATAAAATTTATATTCAAACTATTGCATTAATAGAAGAATTATAAAAGTTTCAATTTTCCAATTTAATTTGCCTATTTATATTATATTACATACGTAAAATGGCCGTGAACTTTATATAAACAATAAAGCTTTATGCTATAAATGATATGCTCTACCGATATTTCAATCAATTTACAATAATTAATGATTTTTATACAATTAATAATTATTCGAATTTCATGCATTTACTAGAATTACACAATAACGGTTGTGTAATAGCATTGCGGTAAAATATTGAACACAAAATTATCCATTTCATATATATATATATATATTATAATTATTTTTTTCATTAAATACGTTCGCTACTTAATGCGGCTGGCATGTACTGTTATATAAAAATGAAATGCTTTTTAAATGATGATTTTAAAAATATATCGTAAAATAGTTTTACTTAAATGGCTAATAAATTGCTTAGATTAACAATGTACGTAGTGTCCGTTCACAGCCGTAATTGTCTCTTTATATGCAGTGGTCCAAATCCTTTTATCTTGCAATTTGCAATTGAAATGAAGCAATAATACATAGTCAACTAAGTCTTCGACGTAGAGGAATGAATTTCAAAAGTGCCAATGAATTTTAGTCAAAGCATGCCGAGCAAACGGATGTACACAAGATCCTTAGCAAAGGTCGAGCTCGCGTTGATCGTGATTAAGTATGCGCGTGGAAGTTCTTCGATCAATGGATGATCGATTACATCTCTGGGGGCCTCTGAGCATTGCTCACGCCGATTCTCATAGAATGTTGTGGGTGCAGGAAGCGAAGCCGTTTGGTAAACTGCCAGGCTAAAATACAATTGGAAGCTAGAGAAACTTAGTGTGTCGCGGGGCCTCGTGATAATGGACGGCATTGAGTCGCTGATGCGCATATAGAAAGTGCGCATTTAATGCAGCGACCGGAGAGATAAATGTTCTTATTTATTATTGACTCTTGCTCAATTCCCCGCTCGTGATGAGTAAGATCCGGTTTTATGTGTTTCTCGTGACGTTATACTCTTATACAACTTTATAACAATTGGCATTTACGCGCACGAGGAACGTGGACTTGGATCTCCTGGCACTTTGTTGTATGAGCTGAGATATTATTTTATAAATTTTTATGGCATCTTTAGTTACACTGATTCCTTTTGTGTACCGAGCAGATTGTTATTGGAGATTTATTATTGTGTGTACTCAATGAGCGAATTCTTTGAAATATGCTTAAATAGAAAATTTCTTATTGGGAATAATGTTGATTGTAGGCAACCTTCAAAGATGTTACAGATTATATGTATTACGTAAATTTCTTAAGAAGTTCGTGTAATTTTCACCCATTTTCAATATTTTACGTGCATTTAAATGATAGTGTAGTAAAAATGTATATTAAAAAAAAAAAAAAAAAAAAAAAAAAAAAAAATTTTGTGTAAAGTAAAGTAATAAAAACAAGAAATTATTTGCAATTCAAACTAATTGAGCATCCTTTATTATATACTTTCAGTTATTATAGAATTTATGTTCGTATGTAGACATACGCTATAGCCAAGCACGCCTGCATGCACCTACACGCGTATACATGTGCATGGACATGCGTACAGACACGGAGCCAATCAATTAGCTTGAATTAAAAGTAATTTTTTTTCGTGTATGTGCGTGTAGTATGGTGCATGCATGCGTGCGTACATACATAGGCATAAAAATACAAATATAAAAATTTAAAAAATCCTGATTTAGCAAATTATAAATTCTGTACGTATGTTCATACGCATGTATGTATAAATTTTCGCGTACTAATTCACATGGATGTATTTTTACCTATGGATCCAAGGTAAAAATCATACATGTAATAATATTGCATTTTAATGCATGAATTCAATTAATATAATAATAAACACTTTATTAGATTTCATTTTAACGCTCGTCTAATTACAAACGCAATTCAAATATTTGTTATGTCCATTGAGTGAAATGAATTTTGTAAAATAAAATTGTACATAGGATGCCAAATATATTTGCAAAAATCTTTTTATGAATTGAATGTCAAATTAATTTTATGTCAATTATTCACCATACATTAATTAATTAATAATTTGTTTGTTTATTTAAAATATTTCAACGGATTTTTTTGTATTTTTAAAAACAAAAAGGATCTTTTTAGTACACATAAGTATTTTTTTCTCGATCACAATTACAATAGAAATTTCTAAAAATTTGCGCCTCTATAGCTTTTAGTTATAAATAATTATTTAGACAACATAAATTTGCATAAAGGAATAAGAAATATTATAACCACAAATGTAAATTGTTTGCTTATGTAACTATCGTACGATCAAATCATTTTACAATTTTCATTGATTAAGAACAACAGTTAAGGCATTCATAAGAGACCTCATAACGTTATTTCACAGTGGACATTTGAATGCAATTTCCGTTTGTAGTTGATAATTTCCGCGTGCGAAAAATCTGCAAAAGAGCCGAAGTTCTTCGGAAACGATCGGAACATCCAATTCTAGTGGTATTTATGACACAGCTTCCAATAGAACTTCGACCACTACCTGTATTTAGAGATAAATTGCTTTAAAATTAAACACAAAATACGTCGTCAAGGTGCGCCCATATGACCGCAAAATTGCAAGACTCTCTTCCGTAAAGTTTCATTTTTATCTCCTTTTTCTAAAATATTGATAAAATGCATGCCCGGTCTTTGCAAGATATTGACAGAGAATCGATAGAGAGAGAGAGAGAGAGAGAGAGAGAGAGAGAGAGAGAGGGAGATAATGTACGACATAATGCGGAAAACGCGCAGCCAGTCAACCGATTAGAGTCGAGAATGACGAAGGCAGGTCATCGACGTTCCTTGTCTTTCGCATGTACTTGTGTCTCGACTATTATATTCGATTATTATTGGCTGGATAACATCAACATTCTGTAATTTATTCGGGCAATAATGTTTTGATAAAGAGAATAATATTCAGACATTTTTTAAGTGATTCAAAAAGAATCTTCACACAATTATTTCTAAAAATTATTAACTCTCAAATGTTAGTTATCTACGGGATAATAATATAACTAAGATGTTTAATCAATACTTAAATATTAATAAAAAAAAAAAAAAAATCAACTCTTCTATACATCAGCTATATATATATATGAAGACTATTCAACTCAGAAAGCCGTTAAATAAAACATCTTTGGTTGTTGAATTTTTCGCACGTCATTCTCTCATTCTACTGTATAAGTTAGTTGACCCAAATTCTAAGTATTTCTTAGTTACTTTTATCTACTTCATCTTTAAATACATTTAATAATTATACTAAATAAATTTTACATAACTAATCAATAGATAATTTTACTGTTAACCATAATTTTTTTACATCTATCTACACAATCTATCATTTTTTTTATTATATACATTTTTTAAAGTTAATTTGTTAAAAAGTATTTTCTAATTGTTGATTTTTTAATTATATTTTAATCCTATTGTTTTTAATTATTTATGTTTTATTCTTTATTGTACATCGATATTAATAATAATACGATATATTTTTTGTTTTTTGTTTTTTGTTTTTTAATTTAATTAAGCTTTTCGAAATATTTAGTTAAAAGTGGCACCTAAAAATAAAAACTTAAAGAATAGAAGTTTTTAAAATAGATATGAAATATTAGTAAAACCAAATAGATCCTCATCTTAATATAAGAATTCACAACTAAATATCCTAACTATGCATTATCATCTATATATGCACTATTTAAAATGAATAGAATTAAAATCTTATTCGAATTATAAAATTACATTAGGAAATTGATGCCTATTAATGTTATGAGTTATTTTTATCAAATAATTTTATATATTATACGTTAAAAAATACGTGGATACGATCTAGAAAATGTTTTCTTATCTAGAAAATTCTGAATTGGTTGTGAAAGTTGATGATAAAAATGAACTAGGCATAGTGACAGAAATGCAAGTCGATCGTCTTGGATGATCGAAGGTAAGGCGATTGCTAAAACTCTTTCACTGTAAAGTAGAAGAACTCTTCTCTTTTTCTTTTTTTTTTTTCTAATATCCAAAGCCAGCAAGAAGCGTATCCATAATCCTTATCAACACATTGGGGGTCATAGAGCTGATACGAATGTCTTATTTATCTCGAAGCTCGATATAAATAAAGGAAGCCTTGGCTGATATTTAACTTGGGCAAATGTACCGTAAGCTACACGATAAATTCACGAGGACTAAGGAGAGAAAGAAGATAACACGACTTTTACTAAGATTATCGAATTCGAGCGGAGTGCATGCGAATTATGAAAAGAGTTTAAAAAGGCACGAAAAAGCCAACGGTTCGCTTCGATTTTCTGTTTTACTTTTAAAAACACTTGAGAGAGTCTGATGTTAAAAGATAATAATTCGTTGATTTTTTGTTAACCCACGCAAGGCGATGCGTCGTAGGTAAACTTTGCCCTTGGCTAATATATAACAAACTGCCATGGTAAGACCGTAGGGAACTGTCAATATGTTCCTTTGTACGAGCTCGGCGTAATACGTTTGCTTTGTATTATGTTTATGACCTTTTAGTAGGCATTAGAAGTGCGCGCATGTGAACGGTGCTTTCACAGACGAGATTCAGCTGCATTCCAAAAAGCCTTTAAGAGACTGTTGAGAAATAATCTTAACGCCTAAAAGAATGCTTTCTCAAAGACTAACGATATTTTGGAATTTATGTCAAGCTGGGTAATTTGAACGTGAGGTTTACAGTAGAAAATATGACAATATTCCACAGAGATATTGTTCTTATGTTGGCTCCTCTTACCATGATTTTTGTTTTAACCATTCGCTCAAATATAAGCTAAGCATATATATATATATATATATATATATATATATATATATATCATAGTGGTCTAACGTAAATATTAGGTGAAAATTAAGTTGGTACAGAGCAAAACTTATTCATTATATAAGCACGATCTTAAAAGTTTATGTAATAGAAAATATATGGATTATTGCGTATGTGACGTTGTGCGTACGTCAGGTTTGCACTGGAATTGGAATACGAAGAAGACTTCGATATTAAGCAAATAACTTTAATTATACTATTTAGGAAGCGTACTTGTTGCTTTTTATTTTAATAACTAATAATAAACAAAGGCATATTGAAGCTTGCACATTAATTCCAATAAATTTAGATAAATCTCACATTATAATTATTGTACGAATGAATGAAACTCCAAGTATATTATTTAACTAAACATTCAACGAGTACTATTAAGGGGTTACGATGAAATAAAAATTCTATTTCTATATAAGACAATAGATGTAAAATTTGGCATTTGTCTAACTTTGAACAAATAAGACTCCATAGTTAAATATTAATTCCTATGTAATGAGTTTATAATTATGAGAATAAATTAAATATGCTCATAATTAAGAATGACAAGCTTATAAGTGTTCAAATCATACCTGTCGTTATATAAATAAATACCAATGAACTTTAGATAAAATCTCATGTACTATGTAAATTTTTTTTAAATACAATAAAATATATTTTAAATGATAGACCACAAATCAATAATGACGAAACGGTATATACAGATTAAATTTTGTCAGATTACCTAGTTAAAAGTTATTTGTTTTAGCGTCAGATAAGTTATTTTATTGTAAAAATATAATAAAAACATAGTAGATTAGTGAATAGTATGAAAGGCATAAATTTATTTGAAAATAACATTGTTAAAATATTGATTTAATAATTTATTTATAACATGTATGTGTACGTTAAATTAATTTATTACACGTTATAATGTAGTAATTATTGATTTCATCGATTAATAGTTATATAAATAATTCAATATTAACTCCTCTTAATTTTATTTATTAACTATCTAGTATATTATTATAAATATAGGTGAATATGATTTTTTATAATTTATGTTATAATTTAATATTTAATAAGCTCCACGCATATTTGTGTATTTATGGAATTATTCGTTCGATTTATTCTACAGAATTTAATTCATTCAAGAATTTTATATTATACCCAAAAGTTACAAAATAATAATAATAACATAACTGAACTTCTTATATAATTGAATATAATTAAATATTATAAAGAAAATTTGAATTTAATGCAT
>NW_011948417.1:5092011-5115326 GCF_000503995.2 Ceratosolen solmsi marchali
AAAAAAAAAAAAAAAAAAAAAAAAAAAAAAAAAAAAAAAAAAAACCACCTTTTTTGTTTACACTTTATACGCGTTAGAAAAAATTTCTAGTTTATAAAGTTTTTGATGGGCTTCATTATGATTTTCTACTGAAAATTAAGTAATTTATGCTGCAGGTTTACATCGAATTTCAATTAATACTAACTTACCTATTGAAATAATGATAGCCGTGGATTTTGAAACGGACTATGAAACGAGTACATTTCGGACGTAAAAGTGTGATAAAAAAAGAAGTAAAATGCTAGTCATCGGAGGCGCAAGCCAGTATTGCAGTACGCAAAATGCATAAAAGAACACCCCACTCTCCTTTTGCATTTTTGGCTATTTACATAATTTTATCGTAAGTACGTCTCTGGTCAGGCAGCGATTGACGAATCCGTTCACGACGAGGCCGCTAAGAGCCTCGTCGACGAAGACTAATTTGTCGAGGGTACCGCGCGTGTCCCGCGAATTTTAAACGATGCCGCCTTCGCGACTGTCCGAACGTTGACTTTCACCCATCGATATAATGCCTCCGCCTCTCGGCAGTTCCGTGCCTACATAGTAATGGTGTGAGGTGCGTCAGAACGTGAAGGAGAGATCGCGTGCGCGCGGGTCCGCAAACGGAATTCGAAATTCTGAATTTCGGGAAGACGAGCCAAGGCGTCTTTGTTCTCCACGTTTCTTATTTTTCAGGAACTGTTGCACGGGCACGCGACTTCAACTTTTCATTCTCGTGTGCAGGCGCTTTGTGAATGCATTTACCGTTAATGGCAAAAGCTCGAGACCCTTTCAAGGGTATGCGCGTGTACGATCTGTTATTATGGGAGCTTCAATAATGTAAAAAAAAAAAAAAAAAAGAAAAAAAAAAATTGAGGAAATAATGAAGATATTGACAGTGAAAAGGTACCAATTAAAGCTTCATTGGTAAATTAAGAGCGCCATGAGAATGAGATGCTTCTCTCATATTTTTGTTTCGTTGCTCTCTACACTTAGAGAGGAATTTCGAGGAAATTCAATGCTCTTTACACATCGCGTATATTTATTACAGGTAATACGAATAATTTGGCTCTTATTTGCATGATATTTCTTAATAATGGACTTATTTGATAAAGTAAATTATATACATAAAGGAGTGATAATATATTATTAAACCTTCCATAAAAGAACAAAGCCCAAAATATGAAAATTATACTAGATTAAATATTTTATAAATGCATAATGTAATGTAATAATAATTCGTTCATTTTTTAAATTGTCAAACTTTATTGAAAATAGTAGTATTTAATATATATATATATATATATATATATATATATAAGATTCACAATATTTGCATATTTTTCATAAACTTTTTTATACTTGCAACGAAATCACAGACGTCTGTTATCCTATTAACTCTATATAGTATATATATATATATATATATATATATATATATATATATACGTCCGAGTACTGCCCAGCTCCGATGCAATGCGCTCCATCAATAGATGTATGATTAAAAAATGTGTAACCATCTTCATTATATTAATCGATACTATTCAAGACAAAAAAATCTATCTAGATTTTTTCCTCCCTATTAAACGAACTTCCGTATGTAATTTTTATTTCATTCACAATTGATACTCTAAAGTGAATATCTCGGTAAGAGATCCTTCATTCAAAGAAGAATTACTCTCTTACAGAATGCACTTGTCGACGAAGCAGCCTGTCTAATTTAACGCTTGGCGCTTCGTACAGAAATTCAATCATAGCGCTTAATCAGATGTTTTTTCTCTGCGGCGCCGCACAAGCAGAGTTAAAGAGAACCCGAAGAAAAAAAAAAGTCGGTAAAAAGCAAAAAACGGAGGACAATGAATGGATAGTATAAAAACTTTGGAAATCAAAAGGAACGGTAACTGTTCTCAGGTAGTTTCACGCAAGACCCGATTAATGGTCTTGAAGAATTTTCGCTATGAATCAAAAGCTGCGTATACATAAGCAGACAGAGATTATATAAACTTTCAAATTTGAAGGCATATAGTCGAGTATATGTTTATACGATAGAAAAAAGAAAAACAAAAAAAAAATGGTACAATAATGCGGATTGAAGATAACTAGGGATCGTGAGAAGTAACTAATTTATTTTGTCATACAAGTCATACAATGACGAACAAAATCTATTAACTAAATGAATTCAATATACTATGTTCGAATTCACTTCATTCTTTTTCGAATTTATTCGAAATATTAATTATTGTATATTTAAAATGCTAATGCATATTTTTGTTGTAAATATTAAATGTATAATAAATTAAGTTCTCGACAGATCGTATATTTAACGAAGACATATTATGCGACGGTATTATTATGAATTATATTTGCAGAAATCATTTCAATATTTCCTATCTGATACAAATTATAGTTTCTATAGTATATAAATTATTCCATACATTATTTAATTATAGACTTTTGAGAAACATCAATACTATTTATAATAAGAAACATTTAAATTAAAAAAAAGAAATGTTTAATATAATAACTTTTCATGGACAAAGTATATCATATGAGCAGTAATAAAGTTTTAATATTAATTGAATATATTTCAATAGTATCACTTTAAATTAATATTAATTAGTAATGTTTAAGCATTCTTCAACACAAATACGCTCGCGCGCGCGCACACACACATGTATGTATGTATTTATAAATACAATTCTACCAATAATAGACTATTGCTGATTCTAATATTATTACAACTAATTTTTTTATTACATAGATATTTAATTGACCATGAATTTCAATTTTTACTATTCTTTTCAAATATTAATAGATAAAATAATTATTTTTTTGCCAAAGAACGTTTGAAAATCTAAATAAAACTTAAATAATATTTTATTTAACTTAAATAAAATTTAACCAATTTTATTAAGAATTTAGCCATATATATACACATATAAAGTTACACATCATGAAAAATAAAAAACTTTTATTATATTTCTCAATTGATAATTCAATTTTTTAAATGTGAATTATTTTAAAAACACTATTTAAATAAAAGTATTTCAGCACTATTCGAACCTGATTTTAAATAAATGGACGATAGAATGGATTTTAAATGTATTCGAGAAAAAAAAAAAAAAACTAAAAATTAATATTACCGATTTGCAAGCACGATACTTATGTTTTTTTTTTTAAAAAAAAAAAAATACAAATAAATAAAGAAATATAACATTTTATATTGAGCTCTACGCTTGATATATCTTGTAATGAGCGTGTTCGTTACTATGGGAAATCAAAAGTATTTAGCGATACCTAGTGGTTACCGTTCAAAGCATCAACACTCTTAACTTCTGTTTTCCTCCTACAAGTTATCATGCCAGAATAAGACATTATTGATTTCCGCGGATATTTGAACTCAGCCCTTAGTACATGTACCGTTAACATCGCAACCGCGTAAAATTAACCGACGAGCTACAGATTCTTGACGCGTAAACGCACATTAGTCACTTCTCTATACCTGTTTCTATACAAAACAAAACAAAAGCAGAAAAACAAAAAAAAAAAAAAAAAAAAAAAAAAAAAAAAAGGAGAAAAAGAAACGGAGGAAATGAAAAACTTTTGATCAAGAAGAAAATATATAGTGCAGTAAACGTAATAAAAAAATGAAATAATCAGAAAAAGAAGGAAATTCCAAAGCGACATATTAATGGCGAGAGATTCACAGTTCATGAGAAATACCTAGAAGAAAGTGACAAACAATGCCTTTTCTCATCCTGCATAGAATTCTTTTTTCACTTTGGAATCCCAATTCGTCCTCCGCTTCTAACATATACACTAAATAAATTCTTTCTCAAGAGAATGAAAAATAAAACTCTGGTGTAGTGTCTAATAATTGGATATTTATTTTTTTTTGTGCACGTTAATTTTTCAAACTTATTCCTTGGATTAATTGCAGTTCATTAACTGAAACAAGACATTTTTGTTTCATTTGTAAAGACAATTAAGTTTATTTTACCCATTATATTAAAAGATCAACTTCACGGGTATGAATTTTAATTTTTAAAGCAATTAAAAAAATCAAGTGTTATTAAATATATATATATATATATATATATATATATATATATATATATAAAGTGATATTATTTGTTAAACAATAATTATTCAAAGTTATAAGGTTCAGTTTCATTTTATTTCAAACTTTATAAATGGGAAGCAAAACTTGATAAGTAAAATCGAAGAATTACAAGTCTTAATTATTAGTCTTCCTTTGTTCCTTAAAATTAACTTTATTGAATCAATAAAAATATTTTTTAATTGATAAATAATTAATAACGATATGAGTTATATATATGTTTTTTTTTTCAACAGAATAAATAAGTCTTAAACAAGAAAATTCAATTTTGTATAAAAACATGGATGGATTTGATTAAATGTTCTACTTAAATTAATGTTATCTGTTGGTGAACAGACACGACAATTTTACAGCATCTCATTAGGCTGTGAATAAGAGATGCTTTTCACATGTAAAATGTAGGTGTGACTACACAAATAAGCAGTCGTGCAAAGTAAACATTAACCATCGTTGGATAATACGTTCGTATATTAGAAAATTTATCGACAACATCGACATGATTTTGAACATAGATTATGGTTGGATATAATATTTTACGGATAAAGAATTATAAATTTCCTATTGAATTTTCAGAGTGAAATTACTATTATATAAAAGGAAGATTGAGTGTCTATTAAAAGTAAATAAATACCTATAAGTCTGTTAAGTGGTATTGATAACAATTCAAATAATACAGTGATTAACGAATGAATAAATAGCATTGTACAGCTATTTCGTGATAAATAACGAATAAAATTGATTATGTAAAAGATTAAAGATAATATAGTAGACTAGAAACCAATATAGGTTAATTATTTTCATAAATGACCACAAGTAAATTCATTTACGATCCACTGCAATTACATATTTCATATTTTTTAGGGAATTCACTAGTAATAATAATAATTATTATTATTATTATTATTACAACGACGACGACGACGACGACGACGACGACGACGACAACAACAACGACAACAACAACGACAACAACAACAACAACAACAACAATAAACAATAAACAATAAACAATAAACTTTAATAATACAAGTTAGATATTGGCAAAGTTATAATCATTGTTCGATACAATGAATTTCATTTTCCAATAGTCATTTTTCACGCTTATTTGACGTACAATGGATTTTCGGTGCAATTATTAAATGAGTTTATCCTCGACACTTAAAGTTTAATGTGTTTTGTTAATGCTAAAGGAAAAACTTTTGAAAA
The DNA here is from genome assembly GCF_000503995.2 of Ceratosolen solmsi marchali. Taxonomy (NCBI): domain Eukaryota; kingdom Metazoa; phylum Arthropoda; class Insecta; order Hymenoptera; family Agaonidae; genus Ceratosolen; species Ceratosolen solmsi. The sequence continues at coordinate 5,097,356 of NW_011948417.1, forward strand.
TATAATTTTCAAGCAGTGAAAATGACGTAAGTTTGATAATTTTATCATTTCAGAAATAACGCCATTCAATGTAGCGAGTGAGCGTTGATTTTATATACAGATTTTCAATAAAGTGAAATAGTTGTATATGCCTAATCAATAGCTCTATCTTATAGGAAATTATAAGTCTCGGCGGATAGTATAAGAATAGAAGTATCTAAGCTCGTTGTAGGCTGATAAATAAGCAAGGTAAAGCCTTGAATGGGTTGCTAAATTTAAATCCTCTTATGTGAGTAAATCTTTCGCTAATAGGGGGTGGGGTGGCAAGGGGGAGGCTGTATAACACAGCGAGCGTCGTTCATCGCTAGAGGCCGCGAAGAACGCACGCGGGTACAGTTCATTTTTCGAAATTCCCGAGCGGTGTACCAACATCCCGGTGTCGAGCCCCTCGAGCCTTTGTCAAACGTACAACACCGACGAGAGAGCAACAGAGTGAGAGAGAGCAGGAGAGAGCAGGAAAGTGCAGGAGAGAGAGAGAGAGAGAGAGAGAGAGAGAGAGAGAGAGAGAGAGAGAGAGAGAGAGAGAGAGAGAGAGAGAGAGAGAGAGAGAGAGAGAGCAGGAGAGAGTGAGAGAGCAGGAGGACCGTTAAGTGGAGGGTTAACGAGTGCGGCCAAGCGGAGGAGTTTATTCCGCCGTCCAATCGCACCAGCGGTCATGACTGATTTTCTCGTTTCGTTATCGCGAGCCTACGCCCGATTGAGACTCGATATCTCTTCCTCGAACTCAATCAGCCGTCCCCGGCTCCCCGGACTTCTACGTATTACGAATACGTGGACGCGTGTGTACGCTAGTCGAGTCGAGAATGCGCTTTCCCGTTTCTTCTCCAGCCTCTAAACGGCCTTATGAACTGTGCGAGAGTCACTTGCCGTGCAAAGCATATACGTGTCAGTCTGCGCGTCTACTGAGTTCCCAGTGATCAAATCGATACCAGCCGCATACTTATCTGATTGGTGATTTTATTGTTGTTTTCACCGCACAGAGGCGATAGTTGCGATATCAATACTTATTCAACAGCGAGCTATGATCGTTTAACTTATCTTTCTCTAATTATTCCATTAGAAAAAGTATTATTAGTCAATGTTTATTCGTGGCGATTCTAATATCCTTCTAATCAAATCAGAATACTGAGAGAGAAATCCTTACTGGGAATTCGCGTGAAATTGTAAGAAACGTCAGTCGTCCATTATTTATTAATCCTGACTTATTATCCAATCGAATAATTGATCCGATCGGAAAATCAGCGGATATTTATTACGGCATCCATTATTTCTCATTTGACAATTACAACGATTGTCTTATTTAATATGCGTATTGATCGTATTAATCGTAGATAAATGCTCGTTTTATGTTGGTTATTTTTTTTTTTTTTTTTTAATAGACAATTGAAAATAAAAGGATGAATACATTGTACATGATGTATCGATAATAAGTACTTTGCAGTGTTGGGATCGCTTCGCTCGGGCATTTTTCATATTACATTCACCAATTTTACAAAACTTCGTCATCTAATTAGTTTTCGATATCGATTTTATCCGTAAAACATTATCATTGAACGAACGTAAATATTTAGGTTAATTTTTATAATGGAGATCCGGTGTACGAAGGTCTGTTTGGACGCGAGGGAATGTTCACTCTACAATGCACCGATATCGGAAATCTCGTCCCACAGTCTGAAATTAAATAACTCAATAACGAGTTAGAATCAGCTACACTTCAATGTCAGACATACGAAACACAGACACGATACAAAAAATAATCACTCAACAAAATATTTATAAACACATGATTCTCAAGCGGCATTGCATTATGTGCAATGTATGCAAGTACGAAGCTCTTGTAGAGTACATGTCAGGCCGATTGTTCATCATCGCGTTTGTCAGTGCCGGCGGCGCAATAAAGTAGAATCAAGATTCATCTCACCGGCAGCTCCTAACCTGAGAAAGGGACTCGGCTCCCTCTCTCTTCCTCTCCTCCTTTTCTCTTTCCTTCTATCTCTGGATAACCGGATTCGATTGAGCGACGTTTCCGTGAATCATCGGCTCCATCATGCCGTCCGTCCGTCCACCATCCATCTGTCACGTAGTCATTATAATCGGCGCGATCTCTAACAAATAAACGGCGCAATCTTTATAAATAATTTAAGCCGCACGTGTTACGCGATTCAAGTTCTTGCCCGCATATGCTGAAAAAAAAAAAAAAAAAAAAAAAAATGTGGCAATCCGTTGCACTTGCAGGAAATCTACGATAAAGAAATTCCAAGATTTGTTCCCTATTAGCGGGGAACAGAAGTTTTAATTGATAACGTAACCTCTATATAAAGAAAATCATTACAATAGCAGGTTATTCAAGCACCATTTCTTATTGTAGGCGAAATTTTTACTAACCTCGACCACTTTCTACATTCCTAACAAATTTGATGATTTTCCAAAAAAAAAAAAAAAACTACTCACTAAACAAATCTTAATTTTACATTATGTAATTATATTAATATAAACGATTTAATGTTTGGAACGCATATATTTATACGATTAATTATTTAGAAAATATGGTGTGTAGCTAGTGCTGCTTAATTATAAAATAAATCTATTTTAATGATCAATAATTAGAGAATAAAGATAACACAATAGTATACTAACTAATTGCATTTTCATGCTATCTATGTTATGTTGCAAATTTTGAATTTAAAAATTACATTTTACCATTTTTATGTCGTAAAAATGATACGAAGTACAACAAAGGCTTAGTCCATTGTACAATTAAATAAAAATTTAATAAATAATTTAAAATAACGAAGTTCTCAAAAGCTTTGTATGTGTAGAACTAAATTTCACAAGAGTATTGTCGGCTAGAATATTACTGTATTTTATGGGTATTTTTAATGAGTGTGAAATAAAGATATCATGATGGGGGGGGGGAAGGAATATACATTTGCTTCATTATATACACATATATTTCATATAAACCATATGAATTGTAAATGATAAAAGTATTACCGAAGTATAGGCAGTCATTGTGCATTATGATAATAAATTTTACAAGTATTTAGAGATAATCTGCATGTGTCGTTGAACATTGACTAATCGACTTGTAGAAAAGTGATAGTATCTTTGGTAACAAACCGGTACTATGTATATGTTAAATTATTAATCGCTAAAACGTTTAAGAAAATATTTTTAAAACATGTATCTTTTTATCAATAAAATCAAAATATTATATATCATTGTAATTTTTATTTATAAACAATACATAGGTCAGATAATGGAAGCTAAATAAAAATTGGTGAAGGGGGGGGGGGGGGGGGAGGGAATCAATAAACAAAAATGCCACTTTGAATTAATTAGTGAAATCTCTTACTTCACATTATTTTTAAACAAGAATTTTCGTTTTAACATTGCCATAAAATTTTTTTAATCTTTTCATATTGTATTACACCATTAATTATGAATAAAAAAACTTTTTAAAGTCGCTAATTATTTCTTTTTCATAGAAATCAACCGCTTTTATAATCGGCAAATTGTTTCTTTAATTTCACAGCATATTAATACATACACGTAAAACATAAACTAGTTGGAGCAACAAAATATATATAAGTTGGAAAGATAGTGCAGCCCCCTAAGAAACGCCCCACGCCCTCCACGCATACGCGCACCCACACGCTCACGCATACGAGGACCGAACGTCAAAATTCCTTTTCACCTGTATTCTTGGTCAGATGGGTAAAAGCCCGTTCTCGGCTGAGTCGTAGTTCAAGGTCGTCCAGGGAGCAGGAAAATCGTAGGAACATTAAACGCCTCATGAAGAGGCCACTGCCGCGAAAGAGGCGCTATTTTCTCTTACGCGCCTCTTTGCACATGACAGAAGGAGGCAAAGAGGAAAAGGAAAGACGGCATGAGATCGGAATCTGAGGTTGTTGTCGTGTCGCTACCGTGGCCGTACTTACAAACGAATATCGCTCTCGAAGTTTCTCCGCTCTTTCTCTTTCGCTACGTCGTGTCGCAGCCGCAGCGGCAGCATCGCTCTCAACACGCAAGGCGTGTCATGGCATAATTGCGTTATCGTCCATTAATCATGTTACTTATTTCCCGAGCAACCAAGCGTCTCTATATATAGCGTGAAATTGTATATCGTCTGGCTCGCTGGAACAGGAGGAACCCGTTACGGCTATCTGCTAGGCTCGGAAAATCGAAACTGGGAGGGGGTTGAAAGTGAAGTAAAAAGTAATGGGCTTTAGGGATATTCACTGGCGCAGGAAAAAAGTAATCTAATTTTCAGTGCACTCGCGACCGATTCAAGAATCTACTTCTCCGCTCAATCAATACCTCATTTGTACGTAATTCGTCCACCTTGGAAGGATGAGAAAATCCGAAAGCAAATTGCTGCTCAACTTTATCTTCCAGCAACATTTAGTCCTTGCCGTTGTAGTCGTTGCCATTTATTTTAATACGTATTACATTAAAATCAAAAGCAATTGTTGAAATGCTTAAGTGACAGTCTTAAACTTTATAATTGTGAGATTAGGAGTTTGTACGGGTGGCGAGAATAGTAAATGTATTTAAATTCATTATATCATTCATATAGTCGTCGACTTAATCGGATTAATAAGAATAACATTTGAAAGCAAATTTTATTACTATAAATTTGATTTTTTCTTCTACAAAAGTTAATAATTTGAAAATTTGAATTTAATTTTCTAAGATTTCAAATTCTATACTTTATGTTTCTCGAGGCTGTATTCAAATATAAGCATATAAGCAAATTCAAATTAAGTGAAAGAATTCCTTAATTTTACTTTAAAATTGTTTATATAAGAATAATTAAGAACAGGAGAAAAGAAAAGTAATTGAGTCTTATAATATAAAGCAATAAAATGCAAAAGTATTATTGCATATTATTTATTAGCTATATATTGTTGCATAAAAGATATCGAATCATTTTATCGTTTTCTTGTAAATGTAAACATATATATTATAAGAAAACAATAATGTATAGTATCAAAAAAAAAAAATTATTCTACAAAATTTTTCCATCATAATTTACAATAAAATTATGATTAACAATAGGAAAATGTTTAATAATAATTAATATAGTAAATATGAAGTATGTGATTTTCAATTCTCGTTTAATAAATTTAAATTATTTTTATTTAGATCAATCTAATTAATACATAATTAATATTATTACAATTTATATATTAAAATGGAATTTTTTTTATTTATGGATGAAATAAATTGGAATATATTAATAAAATATTATCAATATTTTTAAAATTTTTTGTATAATCCCTTAGAATGAGTATCTTGTCCGCCCCTACGAAATAAATTATTGTTATGCCGTTATCAATTTTATCTTTAAATTTTATCCTTTGCTTACTTATAATGTTGAAGATGTGGATTATAAACTTGCTTTATTATTCTTGAAGTATAATTTAAAAATAATTATTACATAAATATTGATGTGAAAACATAAAATTACGTACAGAAATCGTTGAAAAAATGTTAACTGTAATTTTATGTATCCAAGTATTTTCTAACATTTATTCAAGTAACATCACATTTTTCTCTCAGTAATATCTATATATTATTATGATAATTATCGCTTACTTTTCCAATTATTCATACATAATAGATCGGTTTTCCTTGTAAATCTAAATACAAATCCTATAATAATAATAATAATAATAATAATAATAATAATAATAATAATAATAATAATAAAATTAAAATTTAGTTTATTTATTTTGAGTATAATGAAAAAATTTTATATGAATTGAAAATGAATGAATCGTATTCCTTCTGTATTTTCATTTCTATCTATTTAATTAAATGAATGAATATTAAAAATTTATAGAATAATTTGGACGCATTTAGTATAATGTTATAATGTTCTAAATAGAACAGTAGTTCGTTTATAAATTATAGCATTATAAAGTAATATAAGCTTATAAATCTACGTTTTACCTAACTATACTAATTTCTTTGAAACTTCGATTAGAATGAACAATTCGCTCGGTATGCCCTTATTAATGGAAAAGACAATTCGCTATTAGTAAAAGTATGGCATTCAAACGTATAGAAGAGCTGGAAATATTTAAATACTTAGTCAGAGATAACTAATAAAGACCAGGACATTACATATACCCATGATGCTTAGCATGACTATTAATTATTTTAAATTGAAACGAATTGTTTTGAATTATAGTAGCATTAATTAAATTACTATCGCGTAATGATAAATAATAATAATAATAATAATAATAATAATATAATTAATATAAATAATATAAATAATGTAAATAATAACAACAATAATAATAACAATAATAAAATAAATAAATGAGAAATAAGAGGATATTTGAAACAAATATTGCTATTGGGAAATACAATATCGATTTTTACTCGAATTGGTTCAGTTTTTTGCACACATGTATTGCCTATTTGCAATAGAATAATATTTAAATATCCGTTAAATTTCATAGAACCTATTAAAATTATTAAGCAAAATTTATCTTCTATAAAAACTAAATTAATACGGTGTTTTATTTCGGTTAGTTAATGACATATATCACCTAATGTAAAGACTATTCGGTAATACGGAAAGGTATTAAAACACGATCATTAAAAATTAAGAAATTTTATTAGAAACCGGGGAGTTATGTTAGGGATAAATAAAAAAAGAAAGTAAAAATATAACCACTATTAAGTTAGGATTATTTAGCAAGGTCGTCTGCCGAATGGACATTTCTTAAACTAATATTTTAAGACATTGGAATACTTGGAAATGCTAAATATGTAATAAAAGAGAAAAGCATTGGAAGTTAAATATTTCATCTGAGATAGCAAGAAATTCAAATGCTTGTCGATAATTTATTATTAAAGTAATAAGGATTTTTAATTAATTTTGAGATTAAATTTGAAATCTGTAACTTATAAAGTGCCATTAAGTTATCCGTAATCTTAACTTTAACAATATAAAAGTAAAATTTTGACAATGCCAGATGGGCCAAGACTGAGAAAAATGAAATTATATACATACTCGAGTATACCGAATAATGAAATAATAATAATGAGATGAACGTTGCCTAGAGTTTGTAAGAAGTGTTTGACATTAAATGGAAATGATTGGAAAAATCAGAATAAATCGCACATTTCAATTTATTTTTTAAAACCCTAAAATTGACATATAGAGAAATGAAGTGGCATTTTAAATTAGCCATAAAGCAATGGGCAAAGCAAATCACCATCAACCTACGCGCAACACATAAGACATCCGTTTCATCGACTGCCATAAAGAACCTTACGAGATCATTTATTTTTCAATCTAGAAATTTGAAATCTTCTTGTTTCTCAAATCACTTATCACTTGGATATTACTCAGCTGTGCTTCAATAATCTTGCCGATTTACGCACGGAAATATAATTCTCGAAATAATGGTGTACTCGTTCACATGCACCGAGTATATAAAAAGAGTAAGAGAAAAGAACATCGACGACCTTCCTTGAGAGTTTTGAAATCGAGACCGCAGCAATGAGAAATAAGGAGAGGATGAGAGACATGCAAAGCAAGCGCGTGGTTGCTCGTAGCCGTTGGCGATGAGATAATGAATCGCCCTCGCTAATGGTGGCAACGAATTGCGAGAAGATAGCCTCAGGTGCATTAGTGCAGTATGCAGCCTCCGCGCTTCGGTTATATAGTGACAAATCAGGTAACTGCTTTTCTCGCTATTTTCTCTCTCTCTCTCTCTCTCTCTCTCTCTCTCTCTCTCCTTTTCTTTTCAGCTTTGTTTTTTCCCTGTCTCCCCGCTCGCCTCCCTCGCTCCCTTCACTGTCTCTCTCTCTCTCTCTCTCTCTCTCTCTTTCTCTCTCTCTCTCTCTTTCTCTTTCGATCTTGCCCTTTCTCTCTTCAGCTCTTATACTTGCGGCAAGAAATCGTTTTAACGGTAAATGTAGCGTACATGAATAATAAATACAAATATATGCCACCTTCTCACTCTCTCTCTCTCTCTCTCTCTCTCTCTCACTCTCTCTCTCTCTCCCGCTGTATATATATATATATATATATATATATATATATATATATATATACATATATATTATTTATTTATTTATTTATCTATCTATCTATCTATCTATATCTATTTATCCCTACCTTCCTCTCTCTCTCTCTCTCTCTCTCTCTCTCTCTCTCATTTTATTTTTGTCCCTCTGTCGCTTTGTTCCTCCATTTCATACGAAAAAGCAGGATAGAAGCTAACGGGCGATTATATGCCTGACATTACAAGCTCTTTACTGTCCTTACGATCCTTCCCTTCCTCTATATACAATAACCCACAGTACACACATTTGTATACGTATATATGTATCCTTATGTACCTAACTACCTAGCACTTAGATTCGTCCACTCGTTTTGCTCATTCTCTTTCACTCTCACGTATGTCTCCACAGTTTTGTACGGAGCTCGCGTGAGATCCGATATGACCGCGTTTGCATGTGTACCGCCGCTTCTTCGCAAATGTGCACATTGTTCAATAGGAGGGACCGTGAAGATAGAACAAGAGGGAGAAAGGGAACCGAACACATACGTTGCTCGCCAAGATGTTCGATGAATAAACAGTTAAGTTTTGTTCTTACAGACGACGTTTAGGTATTTTAATTGAATGGGATATAGCAAGTGACCGAAGCGCCACGCTGCAGACAGGAAATCGCTTGAAGAACGTCTTTGAAGAATTTACGATACACATAGCAATGAATATCCCACTTGTACCTTAGACGTTGATTTTGGCTGAAATCCTATTCATCAAAGCGCTACATCAGACTTCCCTTCAATTTCTTCTTCTTCAACTTTAATTTTATTTCGTTTTTGTGCGAGCTTTAAGAGGGTAACTGTTATATAATATATTAAATTTTTGATAATATAATTTTTAAAAAGTACGTGCGACATTTATTTGACGATGCTTTGATGAGAAATTTAATCGAGTAGATTCAGCGATGGAATTTCGAAATTTTGAAATAAATGAAAGACATTTGTGGGGAATAGTTGTAGACCTGTGGCTACGCGAACAGAGTCGTGGAAATCCGAGGATACTTATTAAATAACGAGATTGTGATTTACTCGTGATTTCTACGATGATTAGAAGAAATCGCTAGCTAATTAAATTGCAAGAAATACAGTATTTCTTACTGTTTCGTATATAATCAGAAACTTCTTCATTTTTATAATAAATACTTTAATGTAAGGGTATTGGATGGTAAATCGTCTTATCTGAGTAAACCTTAGCTTCATCCATGACTTAACTATGATCGTATAAACAAAAATACATTGTTGCAAGACCGCGTGGTTAGTGTACCTGCGGTAGTGTATCAGAACAATTGTACAGGTTATTGATGAAAATGAAGTTATTACGGAACAAAGGATTTATTGCATTATCGAATATACTGTAGCAAGGATAAAAATTTATAAAGGATATGAAAGATCTGAAAGAAAACTGGTATTTTATTATGTCAATATTTTAATTATGGACTAGTTGGACTAGTACATTGTATTTTCATAAAAGAAATAGAGTAAAACCATAATGCTTTATGAAATGATACTCTACGCAATTGTGAAAATTATAATACAGATTTTTCTTACATTCATATAACGGTCAATGATGATTAAATCTGGCTTTAACGAAAATTATAAATCTATTCAGAAAGCAATACAAAAGCTATGATTCTCCAATATTCATTCGACATAAGAATGTGACTATGAAAGGAACATATTTAACCTCGTAAGTAAAACTTTAACATTCTCAGATAATTATATAAACATATAGAATTTATATTAAATAAAACCATGACATTCCTTTATTATAAATTATTTATTATAAATTTATTATAAATTATTTACAGACTACAATTACTTCAATTATAATTTTTAGTTTAATCATAAAAACTAAAGTGTAATTCATACTTGATGCATATAAGTCAGTAAGATGATTTATTATGTGATTGTATTAAGTACTTTGGATACTGTAAACCAAAAATGAATAAAGAATTAATTGCCGCTTTCAAAACGGTATTAAATAACGTTAGTAAACGTATTAAAAAGGGCAAATAATGTACAAATGGTGTCGGTAAAAAAAAAAAAAAAAAAATTTACGTTAAATGATTATATTATTATGATTTATAATTATTTCTCGAGTATACATTTCATAAAATCCAATAATTGATGTTATTAATACTTATAAAACTGTTTCTTTACTTTGTCCGTATATGTAAAATAATATTTAAAAAATACGTACGCAAAAAATACGCACGGAATAATGGTTAAACAATTTTTTATATTAAAATTTTTCGATTAACATGATAAAAAAAATGACTCTTTTAATGCGCTAATTTAATTCGCATTTGGTATTGAAATGTTCATCGTGAGAATTATTTTCATAACAATCGTGCTAAAATTACTCTTATCTATACACTTATCTTTCACATTATAAAAATAATAATAATACTTAATCTTATTGATTTAATTATTTAACCATTCCTATCGCTCTTCGTGCTTATTAAATAAAATTAAATAATAACAATGTTTTTTTTTTTTTTTTTTTTAAAAAGATTGTTTAATAATTCTTTTGTTAAATTTTAAAGAAATACGAAATTGGAAATGCGAATTGTATTACGTGGACGGTAATTTAAAATTAAAATGTAAATTAAAAAACAACAAATTTAAGAAATATTTTCATGATAAATTCGCAGGAATACCGGGCATCGAAGAATTGCGAAACATCGCACATAACTATAACACAATTTTTGCAAATAAGGATTTTTCATTCTTTCCCTTTCCCAACGGTGGTGTAGTAACAATGATTGAAGAGATACGGGGTAATCGTAATTATTTTAATTAAATCCTTCATTGAATTTTCCATTTGCTCGATCACTATTATACTCCTACCTATAAAGGCAAACATTTTGCAGAAAGTTCTCAGGGAGCCACAATATAAAAGAGGAAACTTATTAAATATCCACCTAACACGCTTACCTTTGTAATATGCGATGCCGCTAGTTATGCCTGTAATACTTACGGCTGCGCGTGCACAACACACATTTCCACGTGATAGGTGCACGTGTATTGGCTTTAGCGGCGTCAACGGATGAGCCCACGCACCGCGCGCACACTCCCCTACGCATACGTTGGCTGCGCAGTTGCGTGGAGTGGTAGCGCGAACCTGATGCACAGTTATATATGGCTCTTGCACGCACACGCATAAAGAAAGTTGTTCGGCTGCAGGAGCCGCGCTTAAGTATCGTGGAATATGAGAGAGGATGTAGAAAACGATTATAAGATAGGATGACGTCGGCGTGTAGCAACTTATCCCTCGAGCGACCCGATGTACTCGGCGCAGGGCCCATTTTGTATATCGGTCGCACGCTACACCGGAGGAAAGAGATCGACCTCGCGAGCAAGCGCACTACCAGCTACGACGGCCCACCTCGATCTTCGTTACTCCAAAGGAAGAGCGCTGAAACGGGGAGCGGAAGAGTAGTTGGAAGAAGAGGTAATACCGCTGGTATGCGTGTAACCGATCGCTGAGATTCTCTATCCTTAGTACTCACTTGGCTCGGGCTCTCGGGGTGGCGAACCGCGACACTGATTGATCTGTTAATATAGTCCGACAAGCCATTTGATAAATAGGACCCGCAGTTTTATCCGTGTTTGTCTAGTGTATTGCGTTGTATATTGTACTAGCCGTCCCACAATACCTGACGAACCTTGCTCGTTTACTATTTTCGATGGCTAAATATATGAAAACCTAATGAGTCGATGTGGTATTTCAATTGGCCTTGCAATACACTCGCGTAGGGGAGGATATTTTTTTTTTTCATGGGATAAATCTTACTCAGCGGGAAGCCCTGAAACACGATCTTTTACATGTAAACACACGAGCACGCTCATTTATATATGGCCACGTGCGTGGCCATACATATATATGTTACTAAATTGTGAGTTATTTCTGTGATAAAAAAAAAAAAAAAAAAAAAGCCTTATTCAGTTGGTGACGCTACATTGTCAAATGCTTAAACGTCATTTTCCTTGTAATAAAAGGCATTATTAGAGTTATGCCGTAATAATCTGTAAATTGATGATATAATAGAAATATATAACAAATATACGGATGGACGGATATTAGCAGCGTGGAAAAAAGCAAAAGAGAATTACCGTATCCACTAATTGTTTTACGCCTAAAACAAAGAAAATGAGAAAAAACAAAGAAAAAGAGAGAAAAAAACGAGCCTGTATGTGTGAATGTATAGGGCAGACAAGGGAGAATTAACGATATGCATCGTTACACCTCTACTTAGCGAGATAAAGACGAAAGAATTCTACAATATGCTCGTGACTACTTTTGTCGTAATTTTGCTTTACATGAAACCTATGTGGCGTAGGCAGTTCCTCCTTAGAGACTCTCTTTTTGTCTTTCCTTCTAAATTACGCTTCCGTTAGCTCATACTTATAAAATTTTACTCTCCAGTAAATTATATTGTATTCCAGTTACTTACGTGTCTTATTATTTCTGCGAAATCTCTATTCTGAATATGTTCTGTGTAAATTTAAACATTCTACGTAGTTTCTTCTGCACCTACAATGCATGCTGTTTTACTTTATGTTATTAAATTAAATTATATTCGTATAAAAATTAGATAGAAGCTTAATGAACGTGTAGACTTAAATTAATTAATAACATAGGATAATCCGCAACAAATCTGAAACAAATTTTTTTTTTTTAATAATAATTTTCTAGGACAATACTAGGAAAGTAGTTATTCTTTTTATTGTTAATTTTATGGTTAATAAAAGAAAATCGTTAAAAATATTCCTCAACATATAAAATCATAAGCACCAATTGAGTCTCGCATGTATAAGACAATTAGAAAAATCCACATTATTATCGGTCACTTTGACTACGTTTCTTAATAGAATTGCATTATTTAATTATGAAATTTTATAATTTTCAAATTTTATTATTATATGTAACATTTATATTATCGTATATATATATATATATATATATACATACATTTCGAATGCATAGACTTATTTCACTACCTAAAATATACAAGATTGATCCTGAGATTCTATTATTTACCTTTATAAATTATTTATGAAAATAATTACAATGTATTTGTATTTTGTAAAATTATACGATTCGTTATTTTTATGCAATTTTACTTGTGCATTAGTTACGAAAAAATTACAAGATAATTCTTATAAGCAACAAAATTTGTATGCTTAGTGAAAGAATATTACATTAATTTATGCTAATTCATTTCTATTATATTTATTTTAATGAAAAAAAACATTATAGTTACATTTATTGTTTTCGTACATTTAAATTTATGTAAAGCAATTTCGAGTCAAATAACTGTAATGATAAGCTTTATTATTACTGCTTCACGTAAATTATAATTTGTATGATCCTAACAACTAATGTTATATATTTCTTGATATTTTTATCAAACTTTAACTCTCATCATCCGCATCGTGAACACGCATCAAAGTAAAATTTGACCTTATTTGATAGGTCTGATATTTGTGAAACTTCATTTGATTAAACAATCCGACATATCTTAATAATATAGCGTAACAACTACCATCAATTTAAAAAAAAAAAAAAAAAAACATATATGTGTAGCCTGATTATTGAATTGCTTGTGTAATAGCTTTAATACAAAAGTGAAACTATTTATAAAAATAAGTCAAGAATAATATCAATAATAACAATAATTAATTGTTTTTTTTTATGTTTTATACAAATCTAATGATATTATATAATGATTTTAGATTCAACTGTAATTTGTGCTAAGTATTAATGTACTCGATACAAATATCACAAGCTTTTAATTTCATTCTGGACAATAAAAGAATTGTATATGAAAATTTAAAAGATCATAATGAAAAATATTATTAAACAAACAATAAGTATTATCGGAGGTTATATATATGTAAAAATCAATCATTTTTTGGTAATTTTATTTACCGATAAAGGATTTTAAAACTACTTTTTAATAATAAATCAATAATAATAAGTATGACAGTAATAATAATAATAATAATAATAATAATAATAATAATTTTTTTTTATTTAAAAAAAAAAAAAAAAAAAAAAAAAAAAATTATTGTTACAATTCTGTAATGAACCAGTTTCGGTAGATCATAACATAAATTTGGAAAATATTCATGGAAACTTTGGGATAAATTTTTGTTTGATTAGAACAATTAACTATTTCTTGATATTTATTTCAATTTATCACCATTTGATAGCTGTATTATTCGAGAATATTAATTATACGAATGACAAGTGAATCCTATGAAAGTGCGAATATGTTACGAAATGCGGAACAAATAGTTTTACTCCATTGTGTGCTTATTAGCTCACTTACAAGTACAAGAGCATTAAATCTAATAAGAAAATTATTTGGAAAATCCGTGTATTTATGAATTTATGCGAATGCGTGTATGCATCAATTCAAAGATAAACGGGCACACGTAAAGTCACAAATGGTAGTAAGTATAGTTTATACATACAGGAGTACAAAGGCGATGAATGAGCGTAGAAAGTAGAATGAGAAAAGATAAGAAAATGATAAGTCAGTTAAAAAATGTTATGAAAGAGGAAAAGGATAGAGACGATTATGAGTGGAGTTTGGGAGAATAATTAGTAGTGCCAGAGGATAGCGGCGCCTACGGCAACAGCCTGAGGATCGAGGGACTTGTTTATGATTGTCTCCTCTGGCGACAAGCGGAAGAGCCAACCGGAGCTCGAAGGTGTGGGCACATACCATGGATTAGAGTATCAGAGGATCGAAGAATCAGAGTCGTAATAAATGAGATAACTAACCTGGAAGGGGAAATGCTCCTTCTTTCCTGGTTCGCCGACACAGGCAGTCGTCGTCGTACGGTAAACGTATGCGTCTTGTCGCGTTTTAATGAGCACGTTAATATACTTCCTCCGCGTTACAGTTCTTCGAGGCTTTCAAATGATAGCATCCCGCAATTTTCAAATAGGGAATAAAAGTAATTTCGATATCTCAAGCTGCAGCGATCGCTTTCTTCTGCAAATATTGTCTTTTTATTTTGAATACAAATACAAGGGCACAATGAAAGTTAACGGAAGAGCCCGATAAGCTGCTTTCGAATAATTTGTGATTCATTTTATTTAAAATACACAGACGAGTTTTATAAGGATATTGCATCTTTTTTTCTTTTTTATCTCTCTCTTTTCTTTTTCATTTTATTTTTTCTTTTTTCTTTTTATTTTTGTTGTTGTTGTTGTTGTTGTTGTTGTTGTTGTTGTTTTTGAAATATTCACAGCGATGCGAGTGTTGCAATTGTACGGATCTCGATTTATTAGAGCAAAACCTTTTACGCCTCTTCTTTGTTATTACCAGATGTTCCGGATAAGACTCGTTCTATTTTCAGTATATAAATTTATTTTAATCTATCAAACAAGATTAAACTCCTTATCGTGAATTGTATGTTACATGTTTTATACTATGTCAAGATGTAATGATATTTATATTGAGGAAAAATCGGGATAAGTATTTTAATGAGTAGGGATAATTATAATATGAAAAATCTATTCAAGAGATGAAGTTTTGAAATGAGTTGTGAAAAATTTACAATATTGTCGCTGCCTTTCATCTAAATATTCTCTAACTTATTATTAAGAAAATTGAATGGTCATAATGCCTGACTCGAGTTATAATTGTTTGTCAATATTTTCGACAACCATCCATCGCATAATCTTCACATTCTTATTATAATATTTAATGTAAATACGCTGTATCAATTGCTTTGTTGCAATAGTCGCAGCTGCTTACGAAACATCGTACTTGGAACGTAACGAACAATCTAAAAAATTTCAATAAATAGATAGATGTTCCTTAATATATATGGAAGTTCGCAAGTTCACGCACATCCTTGCCGTTAGCAATTGGCACGAAGAATACGTAATACAACCCGATTAGCCTGTCGGCAAAGAGAAAAAGAGAGAGAGAGAGAGAGAGAGAGAGAGAGAGAGAAAAAAAGAGAGAGAAAAAAGAGAAAATAAGAGAAGTAAAGAGAAAAAAAAAGGTAGATGAAGGAAGAAAGAGAAAAAAGGCAGGGAAAAGGGTGCGTATTCATTAGCGCGCGGCGCCACGAGTCTGATGCGTACGTACGGGTTTGGCTCGTGGCTTCTCCTGGGTAATAAACTTGTGGAAAGCTCCCGAGAGTTGGATAAACGCGCGCCCGACTTCCCCGAGTCAAAGTAAAGTACCGAGGCTCACGTCTAAAAGACGGAGAACGTGAGCTCCTACCTTATGCCGAGCCCGTATCGAAGTCCACCCAGACGACTGACTGGCCTTTTGCCTTTTAGCGACTCGCCTCGTCTTCTTTATTCCCGTAGTGCCAAGAGGCCGATATCACAACGCCTTCTGATTTCCGGGATTGTGTACCGACGGGGCGTAAGCGCTTTTTCAATGCGCTTTTCCAGACGCCGCTCCCGGCTCTCTCATCAGCTTGTGCATCTCAATTGGGCTTGCGCCGATGCTTGTGACCGATGGGGCAAGTGCAGCCGCGATTATTTCCCTCTTCCGCTGTTTGTCCCATAATGCTACATAAGCACTTTGAGCGCTCTACTGCTTTCCAATTGTACACGTATGCATCGATCGACTGCCTACCAATGTACATCTGTTGCGATCTACACCCGAGTACACAGATTATTTTATAAATTGGTTTTATAGATTATCACATGTATAATTCCCTTTAATCGCTGCCTTTCCTTATCCAGTATTATTGGGTGCCGTTAATTTTATGAGATCGGCATTTAGATCCACTTAATAATGGTTATTATTAAAGTTACACGAGGATAAGTGCGGATAATTCGATTACCTCCTAGAATCTTCTAATTATAGTTAATAGCCTGCAATTGAAAAACACTGCACACTGAATTACACGTACTAAAACCTCCGCAAATATTTCATCTTTTCGAATTCCAAAAATTCCGTTACTCGTCGATTGATTGATGCATTTTATAGACGCGTTACCGTTTTCTTACGAATAATTAAATATTCAAATTTTAAATTACATTTTATTTCGTAATTTAATAATGATAATTAATTGTCAATCTATCACCTCGTTGAGAAATAGTTTCCATTATTGGCATTTGCAGAAATAGAAATTCATAAATAATTTATGATAATCGTACCCTATAGAGTGGAAGTAATTAACTTTTTGGGAAATTCGTCTCGTACGCTTCTACATATACGGACATATTGAGGTTGACTGATCTTAAATTGCTAATTGAAATTTTCTGCAAATATAGTGATTAATAATTTTAACGTTAAGCCACTATTGTAACATCTGAGGTATGAAAATTATGAACATTATCATAAAGTTGATATTATTATAATTTTTATAAATATTTTTTACATGCATGGTAATGCAGAAATACGCGTTTTAACTGTGAGTCATTATATAATGAGAAAGAAAAAAGTTTTCAATCTTATCACAAATTAATTGAATAAATTGCGCTTTAACACTCCGGTAAATTATATACTTAAAATTGAATAAATTTCTTCTATAAATCCTTTGAATAATCAGCTAAGGGATTTCAATGATCGATTCCATTAAATCTGCGAAAAGCCGCACGCTTTATACTCCATTCAAGAAGATATAGATAAAAGCCTACACACATAGTGCAAATGATTTACGCGATCCACAATTCTCCCTCAAGGCATATAAATTTGCCTCATCCCCTCACATACATCGTATCGATAGATTTTCTATCCTCAACACCCATTGTACATCGCGGCGGTCAACCGGCGATTCAATTGTGCTCTCCCGCTTTCTCCCTCGATCCCTCTCTCTCTCACTCTCACTCTCTCTCTCTCTCTCTCTCTCTCTCTCTCTCTC
>NW_011948417.1:5115384-5140384 GCF_000503995.2 Ceratosolen solmsi marchali
TCCCTCTTTCTCTCTCTCTCCTTTCTACCTCTCTCCCTCTCTTCACCCCCTCCTCAATAGCTCACCCTATCTCCTTTTATTCTCCTTCTTGCTCCAACTCTTTCTCCTTTCTTTATTTCTTTCTTTCTCTCTCTCTCTCTCTCTCTCTCTCTCTCTCTCTCTCTGTCTTGTCTTTCTTACACGATGGGGTTATCCGTTCATCAGCAAAGTAACAGTACCGAGAGAGGCACCCACTCACTTATTTTTATTCAGCATTTCTGTTTTCATCTTACACTTTTTTAGTGTTCATATATATATATCACAAATCATACTGAAGAAGCCTGACAATAATACTTTTAAAAATTTTAATATTAAATTATATTTGATAGATTTTATACTGAATATTAATTAAGCTCTTAAATTATAATAAACATACTTATTTTATCTTGTATAAAATTAATAATCTAGCTTTCTAATAACAACTGTTTATCGATAATTTTAAAGTAAGAAAATTTATTCTAATATTATATCCTGATAAAATATTTAATGAAATTCTTAAAGTCTCAAACGCATTGCTAGAATGGTAAAAAATACCATTTAATGAATAATCTAATATTAAAATGATAAATAGAATGTGATTACACATAACTATTATATGTAATAATAATAACAATAAATTATTACCAGAATATAATCATGCCATCATAAAGTATGACAATCAAATGATT
The DNA here is from genome assembly GCF_000503995.2 of Ceratosolen solmsi marchali. NCBI lineage: Eukaryota > Metazoa > Arthropoda > Insecta > Hymenoptera > Agaonidae > Ceratosolen > Ceratosolen solmsi. The sequence goes on from NW_011948417.1 coordinate 5,116,092, forward strand.
AGAGGCAAAAGGAGAATAAAGGAATAGCACAAATACAAAATAGTAACAAGAATAATAAGACTCGGAAGGTATAAGCATGTATGAACACTATCTAGACAGTTTAGTAAGGTAGGTCAAATCTGATAGGAAATGAAAACCGTAACTTCGCCAAGAATATCCATGATCTACTTACTAGATATTGAAACTATTTTGATAGGCGATTTTATAATAATTATAAACACTAGGTCAACATGAATTATGCAGGAATTATAAAAATGTTTATACACGTGTAATGTAATATCTAATGTATGTTAATTTTTAATTAAACAGTTTTAATAGTAAAGGATTAGAAATAAACAACGAAAAATAATAAAATTAATAAAATATTTATTTGTTTTATGTATCATATATACAATATACAACATACAATAATGCAAATAAAAATGTTAGAAAATTTTAAATACATTGATAATATTTGTATACATATATATTTAGTATTTAAATTATTTTTTCATATATTACAGAGAATATGTAGGAATTGTAAATGTTAATTTTTTGTAAATGTCATTCTACCAATTTTCATACTTATTACTATTCATAAATTTATAATATGACGTTATAAAAATAAAATATACAATTTATTATTGCAAATTTGATTAGAAAATGTAATTATAAAATATAAAATATATATATATATATATATATATATTTAAGTATTTATACAAAAGAATGAAGAAATAGTTTTATTTTTATAACGTCATATATTTAAATTTGTTCTGATAATTAAAGAAACGATGACAAATTAAAAATAATACTTGGAACATTCATAGTTAAATTATTAATTATATAAATTAATACGTTCTTATTTCATGGATACAAATTTAGATAAAATTATTTTGATAATTATAAATTTAATCTTTAAAATGCCATTTTTAATAAGTAAGAAATAAAATATACCGCAACTCTTGATACGTATTTATAGATTAAGAATACAATTTTCTTAACGAAGACTAAAATTGTACCTTACTCACAATATTTTAATGTAAACGATATGTTCAATGTTTTGCCTATAATTTGTCAATTTTAATAATAATACTTGATTTTTATCAATTTTAGTACAGCATAACCTATATGCAATTCGAAATTCTCACTAATGCATAATGAAAAATCTGTTGTAACAACTAATTAATTATACTTTGTCAATATTCAAACTGAAATCATTAATAAGCATTAATTTGTCGGACTTGCAAGCCTTCTATTAGCTTATTTATAATTAAGATATGCAACTCGTTAAATATATATTTCGTCTTTGCTCTGCATAATAGCTTTTCATTTTCGGCCTCTTTATTTCATTCCTTCCCCTCGCTTGCGATGTACAACTCGCAGTTACCTTGCGCGTTTCGATACAAAGAGAGTTAAGAAAGCTAAAGACATACGAGAGATAGAGAGAGAGAGAGAGAGAGAGAGAGAGAGAGAGACACGTCTTATACCTGCCATGCGCGCGAGCCCTTTTGCCGATGCTTATCTCGCCGACGTTATAGCGAATAGAATCTGCTGATATTTTACTGTCGAGCGATGCTTCCGAACCGTTGTCCCAGGATCAGATTGCCGCTCGATATACCGCTACTGCGAATCTTCGATGATACGAGTCTCTTCTTTCTTTCTATTCTCCGCCCCCTCCCTCTCCCACTCGACACACACGCACACCCATGCCCCTCACTCACTCACTCTCTCTCTCTCTCTCTCTCTCTCTACCTCTCTCTCTCTCTCTCCCTCTCTCTCTCTCTCTCTCTCTCTCTCTCTCTCTCTCTCTCATTTTCTTTTATTATGTTTTGTCTTCGACTTATTTGCATTATTTCCCTTCTCTTGATCATTCTCTGCTAAAGCTATTTATTCATTATTTCGACCATTTCGCAGTCGTATTTCAGATAGGAAGGAAATAAAAATTATAGCTGTTATTGAATTCCAGCGAATTTACATTTTCTACATTATATCGACATTATCAATTATTAAATGATATATTCTTTCATAATTCAAAATTTATTATTATTCCTATTCAAAACACGAATACACAAGAATACGAGACTATTGAAATTTTGCCACAATGTTGCACTTTGTACATTTGAACTTCAATAGCCTATTATTTATGATTAAAGTATTCAAACAAAAACATCTTATTTCAAAAAGTTATCATTGCATGTTTGCCTAAAGTAGTATTAGTATTAGTATGAAGTATATAATTTAAGAATTTTTTAAATATTGTATGGTTATGGAAAATTATTTTTAATACTAGAATGCTATTTTTATTGTGTAATAAAGAAAAAAGAATAATTGAAAATTACGAAAATTTTAATTATCGGCTACTTATCTTAAATCACAGGTATATGACATTTTCAAACAGTATATTAATGAAAGATTCATATGTTTAATAATAATATAGCATATATATATATATATATATATATATATGTATAATATTAAATAAAAAATTTATCGTCGGAAGTTTTCAAATATATAATAAATAAGACATTAAATATTCTATACCATTTGTCCCTTTGTTTGTTGGCAAAATTCCAGTATACTGAAATTGTATTCTCATATAGAATGTAGACTACGGTGCAATACTTTCTCTCTTTCTTTCATTCTCTCCCTCATTTTTGGTCTTCCCCCTTGGTGAACCTTAAAAAGGCACGATATGCCGATGTCGTCCAGGCGATATATGAGAATCCTCGATGTAGTCCGCCCCGTGTAGTTTCAACTTTACTTCGCGTCCCTGAACAAACGTGCCACGAATTCATCTTTTTAAACCGATCGTTCCTCGTTAATACTCTGTTATAATGCAGTTACGTTATCCTTAATATAATGTCTAAGTACATCATGTTTTATTTACTAAATCACTTCGACAAAATTTAAAAATCCTGCTGTTTAATATAATGTCCTCGAAGAAGTATTCTGCTAAATATTTTATTTACACCGAATTTTATTAATCCAATGATTATGTATAAATTTTTTATTAATTGTAAAGCTGTTTATCGTAGAAAATAATTATAGATGTGATCAATCCTTTTCCTTCTAATAGATAATTATAAAAGAATAATCAATAGACTTCGTTTCTCAAATGAAGTAAAAATCCTACTATATGTGATTACAATTTCTTACACATCGATATATGATATAAAAATTATTACACTATTATAATTACTATTAAATATATTTTTTTATTTTTTTTTTTTAATTTTCCCTCAAATTGATTTACTACTACTATTGTTATATAATTACGCTTATTTTATATTATTAGGAATATAGTTTGTTAATACTCGTTTTTAAGCAAGTTTGTAGTAGATAATAATATGCATTTATTATAAACAAGATGGAGCTCGCCTCAGTTGCGGACACGCCCTCGTACAACTATAGTCCAACTATTTCTAACCAATCTCACTAAATACTTTCAATATTGAACAATATTTTTCTACAAAATTTTTGTTTATCTTCTCATAACTTGAAAGCTCCATTGACTATTCTTTTAAGCAAAGTCCGTCGCTTCATCATTTTGTGAAAGAAATTTTAAAAAATGCAAATTTTTATCAATATGTAAAAAGGACAGAGTACAGTTTTGCCAGCAATCATATTGAAATTTCTGTAAGAACAAAGGCATTCCAGGAAATAAGTCTGCCTCACTACTACTGTTTTATGAAGAAAGCGCATATTTTTGTGACCTCCATTCATCAGTACAGCGATATGAATATTCATAATTGTATGTTACGTAATTCTATAAACATACGAAGCATTTGTAATTAACTTATGTTAAATGTCACTTGTTGGCATTATTGTGCACGTGCTTAATCATTAATTACTCATTAATATCATTTTTAAGACAATATAACTTACTTAACTATTAAAAAAATTACTTTATAAATTATTTATTAATACGCTCGTTTTTAATTAAACAAAATTCTCATCTTTAGGTTGGAAATTTTTTTCTCATTCATAGGTACTTGTGCTATTGTCAGTACGTCTTATAGAATCTTGCAAAAGATTTAATATTTCGATAAAATTGTAAAATTGTTTGGAAATAAATTCTTAAAAGGTCAGAATTATTAATGCATAATTGAAATAAGTTTCGTAAAATATAATACAGGTTAATAGTATTTTCTAAATACTTTTAAGAAATGAAAAATAATATATTACAAATATTTATAGCTTTTATTATGCCTAAATTAAACGATAAATACGTTTTTTCAATTAGCTTCAAACAGAAAATTGTTGAGTGTAATGATACATTAAATGTACAAATCATATAAAATATACGTTGAATCACATAATAATGTATGTATTAAAAAAAAAGATGAAGATTGTTAATTAATGTAAAGGCATGTTTATATAAATTTGAACAACACATTTGTTTCACGGTATCTACTATACTTAGAAAAATTAAATATTATTAAAAAATAGTCTCCGACATATTCTAATAGTTATGAATAGAAAATATTTGTTCTGGTTCAGCTCCAACTTTAGTCTCTATTGTTTTTCTTAATTCTTCGATTGCAAAGGAAAAGAAACGTTGTCTTTATTTTAGAAGCAACCAAAATAGTACTTTAAATCCACTTTAACAATATTGCTGGTTGACGGAAATTTTATAAGAACAATTATAATGCCATTGAGTACCGCTATTCTGTCGCTTTTATTACGTGACATTTTCAATCACATATCTGACACTCTGCAAGAACTTATCAGATCCTTTGTATCTTTCATGCCTTTTAATTCTCCAGATACCCAAAGGTCCATGACCTTTGACATTTAATTGCAAACAAGTAGTTTCTTCATTCTTCGTCATCTTCGTTTGGTGTTCTTCTTCTTCTTCTTCTTCTTCTTCTTCTTCTTCACCTCCTCCTACTCCTTCTTCTTCTTCCTTCTCTTCGTCTTTCTTTTTTGTGCAATCACATGTTTCCTCTACAGCTGGCGATTAATGGTACGTTCACCTTTGCTTGTTCACTTCGTAGTTAAAGCCATAAGAGCCACGCACTTTTAGCCGAACCTTTGCGCGCGCATTTGTGACAATTTCTTAGACTCGACCTTCGCAAGATGCCAAGTCTGCAGTTAAATCGCCACGAGAGCATATCAAGTGTAATGCAAAAAACTGTGGTCTCCCATGTGTCTATGCCAATTACAAGTCTTCGGGAAGGATCTTCTTAATTACCATTTGCACTAACGCACCTGACCTCTGACCTCTCTCTAATTATCCGAAAAAACCAACTACTTCAATGGCTTTATTGGCCATGTCACCCGTGAGTGAGAATAAGTACAAAATTTAATAAGCGACAAGTCTTTTTACGCTTAAGAACTTGTAAAGAACTACATCGCGAAGAGAAATAAATAGAGCATGAAAAGTAAAGTGGAGAGGCAGCGACTAAACAAATACAATTGAAAGAAAATAAATCAATGTGGAAAGTGAATAAGTACCGAATGAAAATGAAGGTAAAGGAAAGAGAAAGTAATGAAGACGATCTGGTTTGAAATTTATAAGATGTCTTTGCTTTCATTTTTCTTCCTGACCTATTCTACTCTTATTTAATTGTAGGATCGCAGCAACAACAAAAATCAATGACAAATATAGCAAAATCATATTTACAAATGATTAATTTTAATGTTAAAAAGTGCGCGCGTGTACGTGAGACTTTTATTGTTAATTAACATTAATTAATTTGCTAATAACAAAAATTAATTATATTCTAATGTTATTGTAGAATTTATTTAATATTTTTTTTATTTAAATATTTTTTATAGTTTCCCTTAAGATTAAATCAAATTTTAAACAATTTAATTTTAAACAATTAAAATATTAATTTCAACTATATTTCTACTTAATAATATATTTCCATGTCCATAATTTATATAAACTTAATATAATTTTTTTTCTATTATCCATGATTATCAATAAAAAAAAAAGTTAAGTTTAATCACTTTTAGTTGTACTTACATTATTAAGATATTTAAAGCTCTTCTTTCGAATATAATTATTAAATTAATACAATAGAATAAACTTACGTAACTAACATTTTTTACATAAATAATAATAAATAATTTTTTAAATAAAAATACGAAAGAAGAAAATTCTTTTTAATGTGTAGCTAACTTTGCGCGTAGTTCTAGATTGTCAGAGCTTTGAATGAAATCTCGAATCTAAAACTACCCAACTTGCATCTTTTCATATCGCGATATCTTAATTTATAGCCCTTTATATAAAAAAAATAATACTGCCTTATCAGTTGAAAATTTATAATGGTCATGGCAAAACTTTAACTTATTGTATAAGTCTAAGTTATACTCTACGACTGTGTAATTGAGATGATACATTATCATCCTCAGTAATTGCATCTTCCTTATCACAAGCGCATGAACAAATAATTGTAATTTTTATGATAATGATATAAAAAATCTTTGTAAAGATAAAAGAAAATAGCTTACTGATTGACCTTATAATTGATAATATTTCTCAATAGTTGTATATTTTATTGAAAAAATTAATAAATTTTGGATAATAGCAATATAAATAAATGACGAAATCTAAAAAATATTATGATACATGTATATGTTTATATATATATAAATATATATAATTTTTTTTACTGTTAAAAATTACTTTCTTTTATAATCTTTTAAAATCTTTTAAATCCAGAATTATATCATTGTATATTATTGTTTTATTCCTTTTATAATTATTATATTAATTTTAATAAACGATTATTTCAACACTTATCATTTTTATGTTTAGTAAACTAATAAAATGATTCATTTATATTATGGTTTTACAAATATATATATATATATATAAAATATCTGCAATATTACTTTTTTGTCAATAGTTTTAATTATATTTATTTTTGTAAGCGAATCTTTTATCGCTACATAAGATGAAGCCTTTACTGGTTAAAAATAATATTATGATATAACCTTTGAAGTTGTTAATAATTTATTTTTTCTCTTTTGATTATTATATGCTATATGCACTGAATTTTGCATAAATGTTTCTATGGGAATTCGACTTTTGATTTACAAAATTGTAAACGTACGAACATCTCTATTCGATTCATTATTGAAATATTAATATAAATGCTTAAGCCAATATATGGTATTGTTGAACAAACTATTTATATTAATAAGCATTTGATTATTAATTAAGCGCCTTTCTTAAATTCATAAACATAATTATTTTTATAAATTTATATATTGATATTTTTCAAAGGTTTAGAGCATTTTAATTATTCAGTCAATAAAATTTATTCGAAGGTAATTATTTATCATTCAATGGGTTAAAAGACTAAATAGCATGAAAGTGACATATAACAATTAACGATAACTAAAGCATTATAAATAATTATCAATTATCATAAATTACTGTGGTAATGAATGTTTTATGAGTTCAGTGTCTTACAACTTTAATTAGTGAACTATTGAGATTATGTAATTTAATTGAAAGTATTGAAACAAAATTATCTCTTAAATTTTAACTTAATATATAAAAATAATCGTAATATAAACACATAATCAAACAATGACCAAATCATTCTTAGTTAATTATAGAATATAATTTAATACCATAAGCTTGAAGCAGATATCATGTTTATTTTCATTTCAATGTCAATTTTTCTTGTAATTAATAAAGAAAATTGAATATCAAAATGCTAAAATAAACATGATATCGAACTTATTAAAATATTACATAAAAAGCCCCCATTTAGAAATAAGAAACTATTTATCTAGAATTTTCAAACGAATTTGTGTTATTTGTAATAAATTCTTGTTACGAGTAACGAATGCTAATAAGAGAATTCGATCTATTCAAGGTATCCGACATAAGCACTTCCCAACATTCGTAAAGTGGTGATTCCGTCTCATTTCTTTCTCTTTCTCATACTTCGTCATTCTCTTTTTACTATATTTTAAATTTATCAATTTTTTTTACACATTATCACCTTTGTATTATTGGATACCAATTTTTTTTTTTTTTTTTTTTTTTTTTTTTTTTTTTTAATTCTATGAGCTTTTAGGTACAATTTGCTTTAATATCTATTATGTAACAACGTGGATTTATTACGAGATTATTAATTAAAATTCTATTTAATATTTTTAATAAAGTGATATTAAAACAGTAATATTACAATACTCTACAAGTCACTTGAATATTATCGAATTAAATAGAGTATGTCATATCGAATTTCACTGCATGACAAGCAATATCGACAGTAGACTAACGAGCTGTTATGAAAAAAAAAAAAAAAAAATACTTTCATTTATTCGAAATTGAAAACTCATATCTCTTAAAATAATAATAATAATTATAAATATGTATCACTAATATAATAATAAATAATAATTATTAAATTTTAAAATGTTGTGCTGAGGATCCAATAGTATTTAAAATTATGTTTTATTCGTCACATTACTATTTCATAAAATTAAATTTCATTATAATGTTAGATTTTAACTATTATATTATATGCAAATTTTAATTGTCTCGGATAATGTAACAAGACCGCTATTTTTTGAAATGTATATTCTCCGTCTCATAGTATAAGTATCCTTCAGGCATAATAATGAAAAGTGAAAATAGTAATCAAATTTTTCAAAAATGGCCGAGCATGATCGAAAGGAGGGAGTACAAAGGAGGGAGGTAAAGTAATAGATGCAGGAATGAAATTACATAACGTACTTATACCATAATCATTTTGTTTATTCGAGGTTTCAAAGACAGCATCTTCATCCTTGTAATAGTTTTTCCATTAATACACATCTATGCATTTTTAACGGTAGATCGAAACATTTTTGTTTATGATTATATCAAGATACAATATTTTTATTTATTTATGATCATTCAGTTACTCAAGCAAAGTTGTTACTAATGATTTACTGATAAAATCTTCGGGTTACTTAAAACCACAACTCAACCACAACAAATAACTACTACGCTAATACATATCTAATTTTCATATTATTCTTGTAAAATTAGTTAATTAACATATAAACTTGTTTAACATTATACGTTTAATCGTTATGACATTCATTTTTATAATTACTTAAATAAATCTTCGATAATATTGTAGGTGAAAAAAATTTGAGAATATTCTTTTGTCTCTATCGACGAAGAATTAAATTTTATAGTTTAAAGTATAACTGGACAAATAATTTAATATTTCATAACATTAGAATTTCGTTTTATGAAAATAATATAAACAAGTTTAGACAAAAGAGTAAAACTATATCAAATATTAATTATTATTACAATGCAAAATCTATTCACTGCCGAATAAAATATATATTATAAATACGAAGTCATTTATTACTTAACTCTCCTTGTCGTTTCATTCTTTTTTTTTTTTTTTTTTTTTTTTTTTTTTTTTTTGTTGCTTTATTTTTACTGTATACTTGATTAAAATAATTGTTATATAATAATTAATTATCCTTTATAAAATCACTTCCTTGTTCGCATTAATTTACAAAATTCAGATTTCTTTTCATTTCTAAGGCAATCATATTAATAACGATTCATTTAAAATTCTCTGCTATAAAAAATGGCAATTAACCTAATCTAAAATGTATGCACATGGAATTAAAAACTTTACCCACAAATAAAATAATTCAAAATACTAATTTACTAAAAGTTACTATCAAAGAATAAATCGTACATCGACTTTGAAAATATCCAATTTGTAATTACAAAGTTGATGATGAAAAGCAGAAGAGAACATTAAAATAAGTTATGAAAATTTACTTTAGTAAGAAAAGGCGATCTCAAAATAACTATTATATTAGCAATGCAATTCATAATCAAAGGGAGATTATGAAAATTCCATTGAGGAGGCAGTAAGGTGCGTGTGCGAAAGAAAAGATGCAAGAAGATAGGCGCCGGTGCGCAATGTAGAAATTAATGTGACGGCGCCAGTCGCATCGCAGCCAAGCATCATGCACTTTGCACTTTTTGCTTTGCGCGGGTGCTTCTTGCGCTCAACGAATAACCAACCAGTCGGCATCCACTGTGAAGCCCTGCACTTTTATACGGTGCTTATAACTTTTAAAACTAATGATTAAATGCTTCATTTTCTCGACATCTTTTTACATTTGACTCTACTCCAACATTCATCAGTTTATGCATATATATATATATATATATATATATATATATATATATATGTAATAGTTTAATTAATTAATTAATTAACGAATTCCTGAAAACATGCAAAGAAAGAAAAAGTTGATAAACCAACTAAGTATTTATTATATTGAAGAAAAAAAAACAGTCAACCAAGCCAAATTTATAAATATTAGAACAAATTTATGATATATATATACAACAATAGATTGTAAATTTTTATTTAATAAAATATAGGTTGTTTGTTGTAAAATTTATCGGCATTGCTACTTGGTCAATCGATTCGTAAATTCTCCTTTGAAGATAACAAGATAATACGGCTTAATTATTATAAAATTGGTTCACACATTTTTTTCTCGAACCACATAATTCATAGCATACTTATATTGCATTACGAAATAAATTTATATAAATGAGATAACTCCTAATTCCTGTTATAAGAGTTAATTTAACAATTATAATATTTATGATTTTAATTAAATAGGCATATAATTATTGTTAAAAATAAAATAACATTCACTTTAATACTATAAAGTAAAAAAGCCTTCAACAATGTTATCGACATTGAATTGATAATTTTTTCTATCAATATCTAGTTGTACAAAGAGATGGATTTTCTATTTCTATAATTATGTTTAAAGTAAAATAGCGATCGATACACTTAAATTGAATTGTCGTCAATTATAATTAAATATTTATATTACACGTAAAAATTAAATTGATGACACGTAAGAATAATTGCGTATTTTTAGCATTGAAAAAATTCAACTCATTTCCTCAATATCGGCATGCTAGTAACAAATTACAACAATGCACATTACGGACTCACTCGCTGTATGATGATTCTACTTGAAAGGAAAAAGAAATAATATTATGGTGAGCAATGTATATTTATCCGAAGGTTTTCTTTCACGCAACATATCTTGGAACAGGCTTCTCAAATTTGATTAGACGCATCAAGGACAAGTGTTGTTTTATAATTTAATTTTCCTAAAATTTCTTTACATCTGAACAATGATAAAACTTAATTTCGTTTCGTTGAATGAAAAAGAAAAAAAAAAAAAAAATATTATGTCATTTTTTTTCGAATATAATTGTTAATATATTGAAAATAAATTGAAAATTCTTTATTAGTTTAATGTAACTTAAATGTTAAATTTTTAAGTCAATTGCATGAGACTGGTATATAAAGAAAGTTAATAAGTAATTGAGTTTAACATCATAATAATATAATAATTATTTTATGCGATTTTTTATTTTTATTATTTGTTTTTATTTTTTCACTCTACAAATCCATTATACATTTTTACTTCAACGATGATTTATTCCGACCGAAGGACATTATTTCATTAATTTCTTAAATTTTGTAATGCATTAAAATTATAATATTTTGATGTATTTGTGAGGTAGAGTATAATCTATCAAGAAAGAGCGATTACTCATAATTTTGTTGACACTTATTACGCAATAACAATTATTTCTAAAAATTGTAGTTTTTTTATTTCCTTACCTTTCGTAAGAATAGTATTGAACGAAGGTCAATACTGAAATGTGCAGTCTTTTGAAGGAATATTTAAAATGTCAAAATATATTTGAAATGTACATACATGTGTGTGTGTGTGTGTGTGTGCGTGTCTGTGTGTGTGTGTGTGTATACATATATATATATATATATATATATATATGTATATATATATATATATATCACAATTCCATTGAAATACATAGTACATATTATAGAAATACAACTTAAACGGTTCATCGGTAGCTTATACTTAGCACTGTTTGTATTTAAAGCTAAAGCTTTGATTTCTCGTAATAGTACATATATACTAGATATACCAGCTGATCAAGAGAAAGAGGAAGAATGATCTTTACCGTTCTCTCTATGCGCAGATTCTTTTTATCTTCGATCTCGTCTCATTGAACGCCCTTAGCGACAAGAGCCGTTATCTGGAGCCACTTGTATATGTCCACGAACAAAGTAAGTGCAGGACTTAAGTTACTTTTTCTCTAAAAATTTACGCTAGTTGCCTCCTCCTACGAGTAACATATATTCATCTTGCCCATCTAAATTTACTTAATTTGTAATGGCTCAAATTATGCATTATATTGAAGATGAGGCGATAATATTATAAAAATAGATTTATTTCAGTCTTCAAGTTACGTTCGTGGGCGATAAAATTATCTGTTTATGATTATAAGTAGCCGAGACATTTTTTATTTCTATCTAATGAAATCTTGATATTCACAGATAATAAGCAGTTTCGGATATAGAAAAATATTAAAAATCTATATAATATGAATTTATGTATAATGTTAACCGTTAGAATGTAGGAATGGATACTTAATTGTATTGGTCAGCAAATACTACCAATAGGCTTATTAATTGTTTTTATTTCACTTAAATTTATTTAAATTCATTTAAATTTCACTTTATACCGATTATCCGTTTCTATAATAGTAGTACTTTTAATATAAATGTATTTCTTTTCTTGATTTAGGAATTATTGTCAAAAAAATAAATAAATAAATATATATATATATATATATATATATACGCCACAAATATTAAAAAAGATCATAATTAGAACCGTTGTATTACGAATCGAGGATTAAAGTTTATGATTTTTTTAATAGGAGTGCATTTGAAATAGTTTAAAAGTTCAATGAACAAGTAGTCCAATATTCATGAAAAATAGAGGCTAATTAAGAACGCAATAACGATATTGAATGACAAAGCAAGCAAGTCGAACCCTTCGATCGTAAAGCATAGTAAATGAAGCGGAAATGATAACCCAACGCAAGTGTCACTCCAGTCATAAAGTAACGGAGATAGCAAGTGCGAGAAGAAATGATCCGAGGAAGTTCGCAATTATTTCGCGATAATTGCAATAAAAGTGCTAAAATCAGCGGTCGTAAATTGGCGGTAGAATTCACGGGGCTGCGCACATACGCCGGGGCATTCGGAATTGGGCCCTGCCCGCGGTAAATAAAAAGCGGAGAATGGGAGGCGAGCAGGTGAGATAATCAGTACACAAAGGTCGGACAGAAAGCGGAATTCCAAGGATTAAAAGAGGAATCTACTAACACGCGCTCGTCGTCCCACTTCTCCCCAATCCCCCAATCCACTCCTTCTCTTTGCATCGCGCCTCCCGTTCCTGCACGCCGCTCCAATCTCCTCGGGTCATCAACGTACCTGCTCTTACATATGCACACATACGTGCAGCCACTCATACGTTATTCTCTTGGCCTCTTCACTCGCGCTCCCCACGATATTATTCAGCACTTCGAATGTCCGAGTGCGAGGAGGCGCGTGGGCGCGACACTGTCCAAAGGTGCCCGCGAGTAAAAGAGAAAACTGCCCGAGAGTTGTTCGGTCGACGTGGGGAGTTAAAATATTGTGACGATGATAATGAGTTTGTGTGTCATAAGACTTACTCGATATTCTATGGATCGGGACTGTACAGATTGTGGGACTTAGCAATGGCTTGCATACGTTTATTTCCTTGCGTAATCATTCTCGCTTTCGTGCTTGGAGCTTGGGCGTAGCGGTTTTAAGCAACGAAAAATGAGCATTTTACTCTGCGACTAAACTAACGGCATGTAAAATTTTCTTCCATTTCAAACAGAAATTCCATTAATATGGCGATTATTTTTTCACTTTAACTATCATACGATAAGTGTCGATTGACAATTTATATGCACCGTATACGGGAAAAAAACGTCAGCTTTCCGAGATTTAAAGTCGACTCTGTCACTCACTCCACATTTACCAGTCACCATCCTTTACATTTAATATCCAATTATTTATTATCCGATTATTTATTAAGGTATCGTCGTTTATTGGCCTTTTCAGTCATATGCGCATTTAATATTTGCACGAATGCAAAAATGCGCGAGCACACGTAAAAATTTATATTCGTGTAGATTTAGTTTTTTTTTTTTTTTTTTTTTTTTTTTTTTTTTTTTAATTTTCTTTCTTCTTAATGCTTTGATTAGCCAAATTGCAGTAGAAAAGGAATTTACTTATAATTTTCCTTACAATATATTCGGAATTAAAAAGCTTTTCTTCATCTTACAATTTCATCCTTTCGGATCTGCAGTTACAAATAAAAGAGAGTATATTGGAGAAAGTTACTAACTGCATCTCGAAGATTCCATAAAAGTTAAGCGTTCAAAATTCCATGAAATTGAAATAAATTAACGCAAGATAATGCTAAATACCTATCACTCAATAGTAATTAGGAATACAGGAAGTAATTAATTCTTCACTCGAAGGGATCTTGCACCGATATTTATTACTTTAGCACAATACAAATTTCTACATTTTAAACTTATATCTCCGTTTTTTATGCTAGATAGACGTAATAACTGATAAATAAAATTTCAATGATAAATCATCTTGATTGAGAAAAGAAATCTTACATGAATTTGATAATTGAATAATTTAATTATTAATAATTTGTGTCCGTATGAGCAGATTTTCTATTTACATATTTACGTATTTACGTATTTATATGATTCTGTAATAGCAATTTACGATAAAAGAAGGTTTTTAAATCTTAAAGCCTCTGTATCCTTGGATAAAAATTTTTATAAAATATAAATTGTACTACTATATAATTAACATTTTTTTTTTTTTTTTTTTTTTATCTTAATTACACGAATAGAGAAAATTCAACTGTGGTAATATGCTAATATTAGTAACAAATATGCTCGATAAAACCATATATAAATGACTTATGTATGAGACGTTATTCGATTTACCTGTTTAACAGTTATGTATTGGTGATCTAATATATACTGTATTACGTGATGCATTGTAACAATTTTTTAAATATATTATAATAAGAAGATTATGTGGCAGTGCTTTTCATTTATTCGTACAATTTCTTTAATACAGTAAAAGTCCTTTATTAGTTTAATGTTAATTTTATTGCAACTGACTTGGAAGATTCACAGACAATGTAATGATATTAATCTTATACGCCTAAATAATTATTCATTTTAACGGAGTATATTGAATAAATATATTTGATCGTAATTTAAAAATTGCTTTCGATTTTGCAATGAATGCTACTTCAAAGAAATATAGATTACTTAAAAATGAAATTACACACTGTTTCAATAAATACTATAGTTACTATTGACACGCATACATATATTATATGCGCGTGTGCTTGTGCACGTAATGTAAAATATTTCATAAATTTAATATCAATATTAGCTTGACTATGAATATATATTAAGTCAATTTAATGTGTAGCCTATTCTATCCTCAATTGAATAAATGAATAATCATATAAATTATAGGTAATAATAATAATGGCAATTTCAATGTGTCGATGTAGCATATTACTAATATTATACTCAAAATCGATGAAAAATGCTTTTAAATAAAAATTGAAGATTAATCAGCCCCGTTAATTGACATATTTATCCATATTTGAAGATGTGTCGCGTAATTTAGAATACGAAAAGATTTCACATGAATTGAACATTAGTTATAAAAACAATTCTCTATATATTATATTATTAATATACTATATATAATTACTATACATAATATACTATATATAATATAATATATATAATAATTAATAATTACTATATATATATATATATATATATATATTATTAATTCTCTATATAATATATATGTTAATGATTCTATCGGAATACTTCATGAACACTTTATTAATTAATTACATAGTTAATTTAGCTACAAAAAATATATATTATTTGTCGGAACATTATGTTAACAGTAAGTAATGATTTTTTAGCGCAGCATGAAACGACAATGATTATTAAATATCCTCGGTACTTTTTTCACTAGAATCAAGCCAACGTGAATAATAAAATTTTGTCGATGATCTTATTGGAAAAAGCTTTCGTTATACAAGTAACGTGAAATTCCGTCAGTCTTTATTAATGGCATCCATGTGTTGGACAAACATGATGATTAGTTCGTCCCACTAATATTTTAAGTATCCTCTCGAACGAAGCAGTGAAGAGACAAGTGAGAAAACAGCTAATCTCGTGTGCGACATCCTTTAACATCGCACAGAATACATCACGTGATCGAAAGTGTTTAGATTCATCAACAAGATACGATTTTACCGACTTCTCTTCAGAAGGAAGAATACATGTCATTTATTTAACAAAACAGGCAAATTAAACGCTATAATATAAACGCTAGAATTTAAAAAATGTAATTGCCAGTAAATATGTATAAATACATTATGTTTTGTGTTTTTTGTGTGTGCGTGTGGTTTTTTTTTTCTTTTTCATTTTTTTTTTTTTTTTTTTTTTTTTTTTTATTTCCTCCATATTGATCGATATTGACTGACGACAAAATTAAATGGAATAATAAATATCGATAATAAATTTCGAATGTATAAGAAAATTTGACATTACTAATGAGAAAAAAAAGTCAGTCATCGATTATTATTGCATTTGTTCGTTATTTATTAATTCTAAAATTTTTAATAAATTTTATCTTGTGCTTTAAGAAAAATATTTATAAAAATCATTAATTATAACTCATGATCATTTATCATTCTTACTTTATGGTTTACTAATGTAAAAATAAATTATAATTATTAAACATTTTTAACAACTATGGAAATATTTTTAATTACTCAATTTGTTTCTGAAATGAAGCTACGAGGAGGAATATTTGAAATATTTGTTAACAAATTATCTAGCACAGTTTATAAATATCTTCCATTATCTAAATTATTCTTCAATAATATAATGAGCGTGTATGAAATTCTGCAAGCTTCAAGTACTTTAAAAGTTATATATTTTTAAATAGATAATCATAGTAAAATGTGTGCGTAAAAAAAAAAAAAGAAACCTATAAATTAATAAACCTATAAAATGTATATTAATAATTATTTTGTATTAGACATAATAAAAATATTATAAATAAAGTTTGCTAATTTACATATTTAATGATTCAATTTAAATAGTTTGAGAAAATATTCTGGATCTTGAAATGAACAATTAATTAGTGCATAAAAATACACATTGGACGGGTTATGAAAATATTATATATTGCATCAATTATATTATCCAATAGTTAAAAATAAATTCTTAATACAATGAAATGAAAAATTGATATATAAATAATGAGAATGTATGTGTAGTTAAAGGACGATATTATTTAATTATAAAGATCAATATTTTTAAGAAATATTCATAGTCTTGAATACCACACGATGTCTTAGCATATTTCATATAAAAATTCTCTGCGGCAAAGTTGCTTGAAATATCAGAAATAAGAAGGGATCGATTAAATAACAATAAATATTAAAATCATAAGTCTCTATAAAATGTATCCACAAATATAAAATGCTCGTATATCAATCAGTTTTCGACTGAGCGAATGTTCTTACTCTGTAAAATGAAACTCTGTGGAAGAAGAAACCAAATATCCTTTACCAATTATTCTATAATCCGCTTCGTTCAATCTATAACTTCTTCTACTCGTGCTTCACGATAAGATAATGCATATCTCAATATTATATCTAAATTTTGTCTGAATAACGTATAACCAGTCATAATACATAATAATAATGATTTTTAATAAAATACATCGAATTTGTTTCTTTTAACATTATTCATAAGTAATCTGGATCTCATTTATTAAGGTAATTTATTTAGTAGTTTCATTAGTGTTCACCATTGGGGTAACATTGTAACAGGATAGTGTAATATATAAAATTTTATCTTTACATTTTTTTTTATAATTATTTTAACTTTACATGATTCTTATTATTCATTAAAATTATATGCTAAATTTTATTATATATAAGAAGATATTTAATGAATGATGTCTATATATAATTCATAATATAAATAAATTTCCACAAACACAACCTATCAAAATTTGTTGTTATTTTTTCTTTTTTTCATACAAATTTAATTAATAATAAAAATCCTCTAATATATATATATATATATATATATATATATATATATATATATTAAATGCAATAAATTCTTCGGTTTTATATTTTTCAAAAGGATCATAGTTTTGAAGACAAACTCGACATATTAATGTAATTTTTTCTTCTTATCAATATTTATAAATTTATTTATGTTTTTAAATAAATCAGTAAGTGACTCTATTGATCGATGTTATTCAAACTCTTTTTAGCTGCAAAGCCCAAATTATTCAAATAATTGTTACAAATTCCTATTGCATCAGGCGATGCTGATAAATACAAAACTTTAGTCAATTTGACAGATTAATTCAAATATTAAGCTAAACTGTGACGAAATCTCGTACAGTAATGTTAGTGAATCAATTAATGAAATATGGCTTATCTTATTTGTAACATTAGTAATCAAATTGTAAGTAGAATAGGGCCGAAAATGGTCGGCCACTACCGACCGGAAGTTAATTTTATAAATTTTTACAAATTATTATATTTATAAATTTATTTCAAACAAACATTAATAAATAAAGACCTTATATTCAAATAAAGTAATTAAATTCATAACTATTAATCTTGAAAAGAAAAGTAGAATTTACAATAGTTGATAAATACATGTTACATTTGATAATTTAATTATTAGATACTACCAACATATTATAAAAAAAAAATAAAATTACTGTATATATTAATGATATAAGGGAAATTTATGAAAGTAATATATATTTTATTTAAAATAACAGATATTTAATATTATTTAAATACGACAAATTATTCAAGTTTAAACTTTAACGTGAAACTTGAATTGAAGGTGAACAAAAATGTATCAATCTTTCATATTATCTTCATTAAATATATTATAAATAATTATAGTAATATTTTATCATACGTTTTAAATTTTAATTTCATTCTTTTAAAATAAATGTAATCTTATTTTACATAATAATCAGTTGTAGTAAAGTATATGCTGCTTTAATTTTTTTTTTTTTTATAATGACTGCGTGCGTAGTTTTCTGTAATTTGATAAAATTATTTTAAAAGAAATACAAGAAGAGATATAATGGTTAATATATTATGTCCGCAGTAAAATGTCATCTTGAAAATTATGCACATACAAACAGAACTGCAGTATAAAGTAAAAGCTTTCATGACTGAGAAATACTGTAACCAACGTAATTTGTCTTACAAAATGTTGCATAACTTTATAGACTTAAAGTCGTTATCATAAATTCTGTTTTACAGAGGAAACAGAAGAAAAAATAAGAGATAAATAAGAGTAATACGGAAGAGAAGTTAAGAATGTGAATAAATGTGCGAGAAGTGTGTGAAATGTTCAATATACTAATATATGTTAAAAAGTTTTTTTTTTTTAATTTATCATAACATTTTTTTACACTTATATATAAATGTATACTCGATCAGTTGTTTTTTTTTAATAACCATAGAGAGCTGAAAATATAAATATTTTACCTGTATATCATGAATCTATATATTTTCTTGTTTTGTATTTGTACAAATAGAGCTAATGGACAACCTCCGCCTGTGAATTGTTCATTCATTCAATGTACAATCGACTGACAGTAAGCAGCAAACCCGCAGACAATCTCGTACCTTGAGAACTAAGTACGTCAACTGTAAGATAACGAGTTACTTGGCGTCCTGAGAGAGGAGAAACCTATCTCTACGATGTCTATGTACTATATAAACATTAGCGAACTTCGTAGTTCTGATAACATGCTTTATCATTATGTCGATTTGTCATTCACCGTATTTTAAGATGAAATCAATGTTGCTGTCATTCAATGCTTTTAGGAATATAAATTTTAAATATTAAAGGAAAAGGATAATTACCAATTATGTGAGCCGAGGCGGTAAGTAGTATGATTAATAATACATTTTAATTAAATGTTCGAGAAAATTATCATTAACATTTATATAAGTAGTTAATTGGAGGCTTTAATAAATTTCATATTTTTAGTTATTTTATATTTACAGAAAGCTACTTATCTCAATAAGAAGATTCGATAAAAAAAAAAAGAAAAAAATCAATTTATAATAATGCATATCACCAGATTAGCTGATTATTTTAAATCAGTTAATTTGTTAAATTTCTTAAATTATTAAGCACATTATAACAAACATATTTTGGATAACTACATTGAGAAATATGCGTAAATCTTAGAAAAAAAAAAAAACATTTCATTTTAATTAGACAATAGCGAAGTGTGATTATGTAGCCGCTGAATTAAGATAGCTCTCGCTGAATATAATTATGAGTCTGCGGAAATGCATTTATGCAACAAGAATCTCTTGGAAAAAAAAGACTTCGCGCAACTTACTCGGAACAAATACATATTTAAGGCTTCACGTGCGATTATAAATGCGCTTTAATTATCTTGAATTATGATTTTAAAACGTGCGATCTCTTAATTTTTTCTGTAAAAATTATAAATTCATGAATGACTAGTACATTTGATAAAATTTCATCAGCTCTATAATCAAATTATATTTATTTGAAATTTAGTTAAAAAATTTATTATTGCATTAGAGTTTTCTTAATTAATATTGCTTACGGTGTTATTAATTTTTTTACATAATCGTGAAATTTTTTACGTCACTTTAAATTTAAATTTAACCGATAATATAATATTTTAAATAACTGTAAAAAAGCTTTTTACGATATTATATCATTTCATTATTTTTTCTATTCATTTTTAAAATCATAAAAATTAAAAATTAGTAACTAACATAATATTATATGAAAAATAATTTATGTAAAGAGAACAAAATTATGTAAAACATTGATTTTTAACAAAGTATGAATAGCTAATAATATTTTTGGGGTTTGTATGTATGTATATATAGATATATATATATATATATATATATATATATATATATATTTGAAATTTTAATAGTCGTATAAGATATTATCACGACTGCATGATTATTTTTATTTGCAATTACTATAGATTGTAGGTGCCATGATAATTGTATAAAAATTATAATTAACAAATAAATGGTTCTTTATACGATCCAATACATATAGAATATAAATGTAGATTATATCAACGATTCGTTGATTTAACTTTTATCTATTGATATTCCTTACGTTTAGATTGTTATACAATAATTGCTTGCAGGTAGTAATATTAAAATAGTTAACGAATATTTTCAAATTTCGATTTTTTTGCAATTTCTTATAATTGCAAAATGCCATTCCTATCTATTAATATCTATTAATATCTATCCTATTAATGTAAGTAAAAGTATTCATATACGTTTGTCCATTTATATACACCTATTAACTTTCTAATAAACTACCAATCACAAATTTCCATATGTACTAAAAAAAATTCATTTTTTTATTCATTTACTTATATGTTTTATATTTTCTATTTTATCAACGAAGATGTATAAATCTTTTGAAAAGGTATTAATTATGTTTAATAAAGGAATTCGTTTTCTCAATTAACAATTATAACAGAAAATTTATAATCAATTTTATGTAAGAAAATACGTCAAAATTTCTAAAACTTTTAATAATTAAAAATACATGGGCAATAATAGTTTATATGGAAAACGAATCAAATAATAAATATGAAATATTAATTATATATACGATATGATTTTGGTATAATTGATTAGAAAATTTATTTGAATTATTAATATAAACTTAAAAGTTCAATAAGTTTCAGATGATTACTATAATTTATTACGAAGGAATTTGGAAATTGGTAGTTTGAATAATAACATCTTACATAAAACTACTTATTTATTCTTATACTTAAAACAAAAACATATATTTTTATATTGTCCAAGTCTTATTTCTTTCTAGAAGTTGAGTAACGCTACATCTAAGAAAATAAGAAAGAATAGAGTAGAAAAATGAGGAACTAGATCCTCGAGATTTATTACAAAAATGGCGACGCCTCTCAATAATATAATATTATAATTATATGAATACACGTGTAGGACATGTATGTATTGGGCTTACATGCGTAATGAAAATAGCAATTCAATTTCATAAATGGTCGATTCAACGAGCTCGGATTACTCTCTTCTATGCAGTTCGACGATCCCGTTCACACACCTATGTTCCACGCACTCAAACCTGTGTTGTTGTATTGTAAGTTATTTTATAGGCCACACTGTATAATGATGCTGGTATTATTAGCAACTCAATACTAATAAATCCATTTTGAGCGAATCTTAATGAATTAGCTGTACATCTCGCTGCCTCATTTCGAAAAATCCAAAACATTTTAGATTAGTTATTTAGTGTAATATAATAATGTAAATTTCAATATTAAACTAATAACAAATGGATTTTTACCAAGTTTATGCTTCAGTTCGTAGATGTAGGTGAAACATAGAAGATTTGATATTGTTCAATAATAAATTATAAATATAAATTAAAAGATTTCAATTTGGAAAGAATCATTGATTCTAATCCTTGGCGATTCGGCTTATCCTATTATACATTTCCTAATTATATAGAGATAATCGTTTTCATAAAGATAATTGAGATTACCATTGACAAGCATGTGAATGTATAATAAAAAGATTTTTTATCTTGCACAATAAATAGAATTTTAATAATAAAACTAATTTGTAATTAATATTCTATATTCTATAATTAATATATTATTAACGGCCTTAAATATTAAATTAAATTTCACACATGAAATAAGTATGGATGTTATGACTAATATATTGCCTATCGTTTTATCTTCAAATATTCTTTTAGCACCTCGTCCAACACCCATAAACCCTGATATTCGATCTTATAATATAAAATACTTTGTTGTCACTGTGTTTACACTCAATCTCATGTGAATATCTGTGACTGCCATGAAAGCCACTTATAAAGATTATTCTTGAACAATAAAGCCAGATTGTTAACAAGAGGTCACTCCTCTTGTATGAACTCTACAGTTCATCACTGATTTCTGCATGAATATAAATAGCAGAAATGACTATTTTAATAATTTGAACTCGACTTGAAATAAACGCAATCACCCGAAGCGCTATAGACCTGCACTACATGTACATGATTTAAAATTCCACAAAGAACTGCAGAACAAGGATATGAATGAAAGACGAAGTATCCTTATTAATTTAATACTTTAATACTATCCAACTATATATCATATTAACAGGAGTAATGATACAAAGTTAAAATTAAACATAAATAAAAAGTGTACGTATGTATAAAAAGGCGAATTTGTATAAAATATTCACATATCAATAATATAGTCGATAAAGCTTTTTTTACTTATAGTCAATAATAATTTTACAATAATATTATAATAAAAATTGAAACATAGTTTATAATTACAGTTGCAATAATATAATGATCTCAGATTGTTAATGCAATTAGACGCTCGCAAATATAAAGCTTCCACGCTAAGTGTTTCTTAAAATTCATATGAAACTTTTCAGACATTTATGTAAGAGTATGAAAAAATTATGAGATCTTTTAATTAAAAAAAAAAAAAAAAAAAAAAAAAAAAAAAAAAAAGCATTTTTCTAATCACCATACGTATAGTGTTGGAAAATTTTTTTATAATAAATATCCATAATGTATATCGTCATTAATCATCTAAATTTAAATAATCGTAAAAACAAATAACGAATCGGAATAAATTAAACTGTTATATTTTATTAATGTTTGAAGACTTATAACACTTAATAATTTGGACTTTTGAAATATCAAAATTAAATAGTCATAGTCATCTGATGACATCACGTTTACGAATAATCCTAATTTTACATTAATAGTAGAATTGAAAGGAAAATGAATCATATTTCTCCAATGAATAAAATTAACCTGTTTCGCCTAACATCACTTGTAATGATGACGTTCATATGTAAATGCACCACTAGATTCGATGCTACAGAACTTGTAAATTGTGTTTACTGACGTAATTGAGCAACTGTGTAAATTGATTTTACATCTTCTTTAAAAAGTAATATTTTTAGGGGAAAAATGATCTGTCCCATACAGTTTCAGTAATATACTATTATATGCACTCTAATCGTTGAAAAGTATTATATTCTTTACCGAAAAATATGCACGATTCGGAACAATTATTGCAATTTAATAACATTATTGCTATATAAATAAATTGAATATTTATGCTGATAATTAGAGAATATAAAATATAATAATATGAGAATAAGTTTTATATAATATGCTGGTAAATTAAAAGATATTT
>NW_011948417.1:5142884-5200581 GCF_000503995.2 Ceratosolen solmsi marchali
CGAGGAGCGTGACAAATGCTGAGAATCCGTAGCGCGTCCTGCTCTCTAACACCCCCAGGAGAGCGCTGTCGTAATAACAAATCGGCGGATGCCGCAATCGTGTTTGCGCGCCATTAGTAATGATTATGCGCGATTAAATGAGGCGCAATTGCGGGCCTGGCAGCGCCGGCGACGTCCTTGCCAAGGCTGCGCTCGCGCTAAGAAGAAAAGTCGCTTTTACGAGCGTGAGTACATGCGTGCATGCGAGCGGAACTCACTGGAGGCGGGGACGGTGGCGACGGTGGCGGCGGTGGTGGCGGTGGCGGCGGTGGCTGCGGCGGTGGTGGTAGTGGCGTCCGAGACTCAGATGATGATGGCTGTAATCCTCCTCTATTATCCGCAAATCAAGAAGGGCATGCACTTTTTGAATTCATTTCCGCTCCATGTATGTGCCTCTCATGTCAGCTTTGCTTTTATTTTACGCAGGGCCGCGCGCTCGAAAAGCGATTTTATTGATAATTGAAGCGAATTAATGTGGCGCACCATTCCCCTGTCGACCATCCGCTTTTCGCTTATTGCGCACGCCGACTTCATTCCTCCTCCTTTACTCCTCTCCCCGCCACACCGCGCGCTTTTCTTGCCACGAAATTACTGCTTTTTAATTAGTTGCTTGCGTTGCCTCGTAGAATGCGTACGAGTAAGGCCTATATAAAAGTCTAAAAAAAGTCCATTCCATTCTATAAATCGTACTTTCTTAATCCTGACATATATCTATAATATAACGACTCGTATTCTTTCCTGAAGGTCGATAACATTTTTCATCATAATCACAATGTTATTTAAACTTATTATTATTCTATTATACTTTATCTTCAAAAAACAAAAACAAAACAATCATAATTACTTTGTGCGATATAATATTGATAATAATTTTTAATTTTACAATAAATAGAACATTAGCATAATAACATTTTATTATAATAACTATCTATTCTATAAAAACTAACTTTATTGACTCATTCAATCAGCTAATACGTATTTCCTCTTTTTCTTCATCTCTCTCTCTCTCTCTCTCTCTCTCTCTCTCTCTATCTGTCTCTCTCACTTTCCCTCATTTTATACGCACGCATCCCTACAATATAACTACAATTACTTTTGAAAGCTTCTTAAATAAAGAGTACAATCTGCAATTATAAAATAAAAAAAAAAATTTAGCTATTTATATTTCGACTATTGGCTTACAATCGATGCAACCACCAAACAAAAGAATCTGGCCGTTCGCGTTTGAAGATCTGAAGCTGTAAAACAACGGTAAAAATAAGAAAATTCTACAGATTAAATAGTGTCGTACAAGTACAAGATACATTCTGTCTCGCTTATATCGTCGAATACCTAACGATAAATGAGGTACGGCCGGAGCCAAAAACGGCAAATGGAGGATTATTGATAAGACTAATTGGAAACGCAATATTGATCGAGGAAAGGGCAATTTTCTTGGATCATTTTTATTCAATCGAGGATCATCATCCGAGCCTCCTCAATAGCCAGCAAATCAATTTCATTACGATAAAATAAAAATAAAATAATTTTAGTATGCCATAGCTATATTTTGTGGGCTTTGCATTTATAATTGCAGAAGCTACGTGAAACATGAATTACAATTATAAGAGAAATTTTATTTTATTTGCATCAAATATAATAAGAATACAGACAACTCTATAATATAAGCGATAATAAATCTTGGCATCTCTTCTCTCGGATTTAATTTTTAATTGAAATAGGCAAGTAATTTTATAATTGCCAATTCATCCGATTAAAAAGTAATAACATGGATGATAGAAATTAGAACGTGACAAAGCATCCGACGTTCATGAAATTCAATGTCACAGCCTCGTCGAGAATTTTTAAGTAAAAAAATGTCTCTTTAACCCCACCGAAACTTATCCTCTCCGATTCAATTCGTCCAAACGATCGAGTCTTACCAACCAATTTCTACGAAAGGTACAGTGCAAGGTAGTTGCTTTTAGCACTCCTATCTTCAAAAACAAATGACTCACTCCTGCGTCCAGACATTTTTATTTTTTTATCTTCCCCCTCGACGCGACGCAATTCTTTTCGAGCGATGACGTGACGTGTGAGCAGCCTTTGCCGCAAGAACTCCTATACCAGGGACTTTGACGTCGAACCACCCGCTAATAAAAGCATCGAAGACCAAATTCCATTCTTTTATATAGTCTAGCTTCGCATAAATTGCTTATTATTTGTTTATATATTGTAGTGACTTTTTCTCAGATGAGGAAATGAAGGTAAAAATCGGTAGCAACAAAAATTTTATATCTTAACATAAGCTTAACAATTCTAGCCGTGTAATCTTGTTGCTGAAGTTGTTTAAGCCAGATTACAGGCTTCCGAGTAAATGAAAAAATGAATTTGTTAAATAATTGTAAAAAGTATTTCTTACCAATTCTAAACAATTGTATTATCTTTATTTGTAATAATCATCTAAATTATTATCTAATTTGAAAAGTAATTTCGTAGTATTTTTAGTTTCCGTTTGATAATATTGTTCAACTTTACGTTAGCGAAAGCCTACATTTAAATATAAATGTGAACGCAATCGCATTAATATGAATTACCGTATAAATATTATAAATAAAATAAAAATGGTGGTATAATATTTTAATATTTTACATTTGACAATAAAATCTATGAAATTAATATTATAACATTGCCTGAGTCAAAAATTCAATTTAATAAATGGTAATTTCATACGTCTTGGAACTAAATAAAAATATAATTAAATAATAATATGCTAATAATGATAAAAGTTTATTATAAAGTATAAAAACTAATCGGCCGAGATATATTATATAATGAAATATCAAGATGAAAATATTTTCTACGTGTCTCGGCGCTTAGTAAACTATGAAACGGAAATTAAATTAATTATTAATATTTATAAAATTGTTCGGTAAATAAGAATGAAGGAAATAAATTAGTAACGATAAAAATATTACACGTAAATAAATTATATACAGTCAAGCTTTTCGAATTTTATCTCTAGATAAAAATAACATAGAAATTAAAAAATCTGCATCACTGAATATCAATTATACTTAAGTTATGCTCATCTCAGATAAGAAAAGACTTCTAGTTGTTACAGCCGCCCATACTGCTATTTTGCATTTCAGAGGTATTTCATATTCTAGTTACTTACTTCTCTCTCTCTCTCTCTCTCTCTCTCTCTCTCTCTCACTCTCACTCTCTTTAAACTGTATTTTTATACCGATCTATGCAAATTAATTATGCGTGTATGTGCATTTCCCGTCAACGAGACATTTCTTTTATTGATTGTAGCTGTATTTGGAGATGACGATAAAACAGGTGCGCGCCTCTACATTTTTATTATTATTATTTCATCAGAAACTCTAATAACTTAATTCTCGATACTCAATGAATATCCGATAAATAATTATACTATTAGTTTACAGAATATACTAAGCTATTTCATGCTGCTTAAAGGAAACGCATGGCAAATGTCCAAAATAATTTCTTAGCCAATTATGACAATTCGTAAAAACTTTTTTTACTAAAGCTATATTATTATTATCAAGCTACAATATTTTCAAATCGACTGACAATATAAAAATAAAATTTAGGAAGACTTCGAAAATATAGAAATTTAATATTATTATCCTATTAATTTATTTATTACTGTTTATTTTTAAATTATTTTTAAAGTTATTTTTCATTGCATTTATTTTGGAACCGAACTGTTTTTTTTATTAAATTTTTTACATTAACATATTGTAAAAGCAAATAAATTCAATTTTTTTATCAACTGCCGTTCTTTTCAATAAATTTATAATTTATTAATTATTTGTTTACAACTATTTGCTATTAAAGTTTTATACTCAATGTACCTCTATTCAATATATTCCAAAATATTTTATTTAATATTTTAAAATAATATTTATAAAAAAGTACCTTTAATAATGTAAAACAAAATCCAAATGCTAATATAAATTTACTTTAACATATAATTGAAAACATTTTATTGGTTATTAAATTTGAAATTGATATTGAAATATACAGGATAATTTATCCTGTACTGATCCTACACTGATATCATCATTAATAAAAAGATCTAGATAAATGAATATTTGCTGTAATATTTTTACTATTTACTTAATTATGAAAATATTTTACAAAAATAATGGGTCTTACCAATAATTGTAATGAATGAAGTATTTTCAATACTTCTTAATTTCAATGAATTTCAAGAATTCCAAAGCTTTTACAAAATAATATATCAAATTTTATTAATTCTGTAAATTGAAATTTCAGTGTGTAAAAACATAATATGAATATACTACTTTTAACAATGATGCTGTATTATAAAAATGAAAGGGACACTTTCTTATAACAAATATCTATTATCAAGGCAGTTCAAGTAAGGATAATATTTTTCTTACATTATGACGGAATTCATTGTTTTTGCTTATACAACGTAAAAGAAAGCTTTTTGTCAAATAATTATTGATAAAAATTGAAGATTTAAATTCATCTAAAACTTTTGTATTTATTTAATATAATATGAAGCGCATATATTCATTAAAATGTGTTAGTTTGTTATTCAATATAGTTTGACAGTAAAAGAATTTTAAAATAGTTATTAAATAAACTAACATTAATAATATTTTATGTAATATCTTGAAAATAATAATGCACAACTTGTTACAATTATATTAATATATATATGCGTGTGTGTGTGTGTGTGTGTGC
Source organism: Ceratosolen solmsi marchali (assembly GCF_000503995.2). Lineage (NCBI taxonomy): Eukaryota > Metazoa > Arthropoda > Insecta > Hymenoptera > Agaonidae > Ceratosolen > Ceratosolen solmsi. The sequence goes on from NW_011948417.1 coordinate 5,147,649, forward strand.
GCGTGTGTGTGTGTGTGTATGTGTGATAATAACTCAATTTATTATCAGTTTAATTAATTTTTTGTTTTAATAATAAAACATTGAAAATTGTATCAAAAATTTCTTTAATGCATTTAATTTATGAGTATCCCCATATAGATTTTCTGCATATTACAAGTCATCATTTTATTATTAAATATTTTTCACAAAACGTGATATGTAAGTCAGTAAAATTATATTAAATAGCCGAAGTATAAAGATATATGTTCTGATAAAATATTGAAATAATTTACTTAAAATAGATACTCACTAATAATTATAATCTATAGTTAAAATTTTGTTTAAAATTTTGAAAAAATTTTTCATTTTTTCAAAAAGAAATATGTATTTTTATATTTTTCGTAACATAAATTTTATCTTCATAAAAGTGAAAATCATGAAAATCATATCAAAATATATAAGGATATTTAAAAAATGTAATAAAGATTTCAGTTTAGTCGTGTAAAAACAAACTTATGCATATATTTTTATTAAATTTGAGTAATGATTCTAATGTGAGCTTATAAAACATTTTTATTTCTGAATTAAATATTCAAACACAGGTAAAATGATGATGATCAATTATTGATAATTTATGTTATTAATTTAACTATTCTTACTAAAAATATACAAATGTCGACAAAAAGCTAACGAATTAATAAGGTTTAATTTATAAACAAATGCTTTTTTAAATATATTAGACGCTACATGATTTCAAAATTTACAATATTATTGTAGATGCATAAAGATTCCATCAAAAACTGTATTTATAGTTCACACACAAACATGTATATATATATATATATATATATATAATTCCATTATAAAATGCGTACTTGTAAAAAATCAAAGCTAAGTTTAATGAATTGTAACTCTAACACAAGATGTTAGATCATCGTCAAAAATCGCATAAAAATATAAATTTTCTACCAGAATCTGATTGTTCCTTTCGCAGATCAATCTAGAAGTGCTATTTACTCCAATAAGAAGGTTTTTGTTTACATGAAAGGCCAAAAAAATTGAAGAGTAAAAAAAGAAGAATATTTGATAGAGGAATAGAGAGATAAAGATATATATATATATATATATATAGAGAGAGAGAGAGAGAGAGAGAGAGAGAAATGCCATTCTCTTATTATTCACGTGCTGAAATAGCTTTTTTTTCTTGTTCGTACGATGCCAAATGACTAATAACGAAGTTAGTTAAGAAACATCGAGCAGAAGAGCTTCTCTTGCACAACGACGTGTATTACAATCTCGCATAGAGCGTTATTTAAGACCCTTTATTATCGACACTCTTTTTGCCTTGTTAGTCGCATTTACACCGCGTGCTCGTCTATGCTCTATCGTCGCCTGTCGATTCACCTGCGCAAGCATAAATAACATGAAAGAAGTTAATATCTCGGCTTCTTTATTGTAAAATCGGAATTACGGTCACGCGGGTCACGGCGGCAAACGTGTCCTCGTGTCGAGATGCAAACGGTAGCTCAGGATACTCATCCAACGGGGATATATATATATATATATATATATATATATAGAGAGAGAGAGAGAGAGAGAGAGAGAGAGAGAGAGAGAGAGAGTGAGTGAGATGGGGCGGGGGAGAGGGATAGAAGATGGGGGTCTTGGAGAAGGCTCTAGTTTGAGCCGCGATATTCCAAGGTGTGATAGGCCGTAATGCATACATAACGTCGTAAAGTGACTAATAAAATGGCGGATGAGCGAGCCATTCGAGTGGCTAATAACATTTTCAAACGATGCGTGCAAGAAGAGAAAATTGTTGGAGTCTTGGGCAATTGCACCGCGATGAACGATTATTACCAAATTGAGTTTGAATTTATTCCTTGCCAGGAAACTGCCAGTACCTTTATGGAATAAACGCGTAATTGCTCTTGATTATACAATGCTTATGCTCACGTTATTTTCTAATTATATATATTATTTTGTCGTATCTTTTCTGTAAAAAAGAACCGAGACATTTTACTGTTATGTATAAAAACTATCTGCGATTAGTAGCATAACGCTCATTTAATTTGAATTTCGTATAATTATTCTATTTTGCAGTTCAATTCCTAAGGTATCGGAGTTCATGCATGAATAAATTATTCAATATTATATAAAAAGTATAAGATCATTTGAGATGTAATTAATAATTATAATCGATGTGTATATGAACACCTATATTATTACATATGCATGGGATCGGAATTTGAAAATCGATCAATAACAAATACTTTAGGAAAAATAAATCATTATAAAGTAGCTATATTATTTTACAATTAGTTGAACAATTCGTGCATCTGATGTCATAAATTTAAAGTTTAATATTTGTTTAATACGTTTTCTATCCAATTGAATTCAAGAACGACCAAACATGCGCTAATATGTACATGAGATTATATTTTATATAAAATATTAATTTAGATTTACTAAATTCAATACAACTCATGCAATTTAACAATTATTTATGTCCATTTAGTGAAACGTCAATTTAATTACTTTTTGTTTGTTTGTTTTTTTTTTAAATTAAAATACCCCTTAATGTAAAATATAGAAACAATTGGCATAATATTTCAGTTTCTTACATTTATTGTAGTTATTACATTTGAATATAAATACTTATATTATTATTGCTAGGTTCTTTATTCAAGAATTTTTCAAATAATCATCGTAGATAGATTCAATAAATCATGTAGATTGTATGAAAAATTTATATTAATTTATCTAATTTAATAGCAATATTATAAAATAATTATTTATTAAGCGTTAGTATTAAACTTTAAAATTTTTATATAAAATATAATTTACTTTAAATATAAAATCTTCTCATTTAAATAATCTACGAAACAAATATTATTTAATCATTACATGTTCAATTCACATCATTTACACCAAATATTAAAAAAAAAAAAAAAAAAAAAAAAAAAAAAAAATTTCTATTAAAATATTGGAGAAAATATAAGAAATAAATACTTCTTTTATAGATTACGTAATTTCACCGAATCTTAAAGGTGTTATTAATACTACAAATGAAACTCTATACGTATAATTTAATCTAATTAGTCGTCAGTTCTTAAATAACCCCTAATTTCGTAGGAAAATTAGAGTTTCTAAAATAATGAATAGCTGCATGTGTATTAGTAAATTCGCATAAAATATGGCAATCCTTTCAAAAGAAAATTATAAATTAAAAAATATGACACTGATTAAATGTTTTTATCAATCGTTCTTTCTACTGTAATGTAAGGATACAAAAGAAATTGCTCAAAACGTAACTTAAAAAGAATTATAGATATTATGTGATAATTCATCCATCATAAATTTTAAATTAAAAATAGGGTCTTTGTATTTGAAATTTAAGAAGCACCTTTCATTAAATCATTACTCATTTCATAAAACTCTTATTAACATGTAAAATAAATACAACAACTGATGTAAACTTCAATGTTAATCATATGGTATTACGTTCTCTTAATTATTATTTAAGTTTTCAATAATCAACATAATAATTTAAAATAACTTTAAAAGCAACAACAAAATATTTCATTCTCATGAAATTCTAAATATATTTAATACTTTATTTTAAGTAACTTAATAGTTGTTTGTCAAGTAGGATTTTAAACAACAACGTTAACTTTGATTATATATGAAATTTCGATTGCCTACCTTCGAAATATAAGGGAATTTCGTATTAGAAGGATATATGAAATCTTCAATAATTTAGAATTTGTATTATGTACAATAAATTATCCTTTTAACATTTCTTAATTACATATTCCAGAAAATACCGATACAATTATTTTAACATTAAAAGTAAATATTGGTTAGAATTTTTTTTATTAAAAAAATCATATGTTAAAAAAAAAAAAAACGAATAAAAGTACATTTGTACATCATATAATGTAAAGAATTCTGCTAGAGGATTTTAGAAGCATCAATTATGCAAAAAGTTTACAAATTTTCTTTCATAATAAACGGTTTTTAGTTTTTTTCATATTGAATTTATCATTTTCTTATTATATATATAATTATTTTTAACGATTTAATAAACCGCAATACAATTTATAACGTCATCGAAAAAATTAAGAAAAAGAAAATTTGTATTTCACACAAGAAATATAATTACACGTAATAATCATAGTCATCATGCTATAGGACAATAATTATAACGAAATATTAAAATAAATACAGTAGGAATTAAATAAAATTGCAAATGACCTTGATGCTCTTGCTCACTCGTTGAAATATTGAAACGTCAATGTATCAATAATTTCTGCATAATTTTCTAATCCAAACATATTATTGATTATATTTAATTAATGAAGAGTGATTGACTCAAAATATTCTTATATATATGATAGTTTCCAATCTGCTTGAATTGTTTTTGTATTTTAAACTACTACTTTACTATAAATATTCGTCCATTTTTTATTTTGATACGAAAAAAAAAAAAAAAAAAAAAAATTAAAAATTTGACTTTCTATTCTTATAATTTTATGTAATATTTTACTAAATTGACAATGCGATCAAAATTTCTACATTAATCAATTTAAAGTTACTTGTTCCCCATTCTTATACATTTCCAAACTTAATTTGTTATCTAACTATGTATTAGAATAATTTATTAAAAATAAATTTTAAACCTAAATTAATATTTAAACATAATTAAATTTCAACTTTTTGTAAATTATCTGCAAAGATTATGTAGTCTTGATGAATGATTGAAACAGCATTTGATATTTGTTAATCAAGAACGTTTCTCATGTTTTTGCAAAAAAGAAATTATGAAATGTAAATAATCATGAAAAAATATATATACACGTTTTTCAAGGTTAAATTGACAATTTTCTTTTTTCTTTTTTTTTTATTACATGATAAAAGCAGCATATAACGATTAATATTAATATAATAATGACGTAATGAAGCATGTTTATTCGAACATTATTATGGTAAAAATAAAATGTCCAAAGTTAGATTCAATCTCATGTAAAAATGTTTATCATACTTGAAAAAGGCTTAAATAAAGTTGTTTCGAATTAATATCAGTGAGTTACATGAAAAATAAATAAAAAATAATTGATATCGCATACAAAAATTAATATATCCTTTTCAAAATAAATCTTTCTTTACAATAAACAGGTAGAAAATCTACGTGTATATACATCAATTTCTTTTTAAATTTATTGAAAATTTTTTTAATTTAAAAAAAAAAAATAAAGAATGCTGTTTTAAAATATTTCATACTTATATAAAAATAATGTATGTGACCGATTATTTGCAATAATATAACAACTGACTCATAGTCAAAGTGTACCTCAATAATAAAATGTTAAAAAACATCAATCAATATAGGTTGTCGATACGCATATAATTTCTCTCCGATATTAATTGCATAAATTTATTTAATTGCTATTTTAGAGAAGGTTTGAAAGCAAAATTTAATATTTCTTTTGAAGTGACATTACTGAAATTATTTGTGAAGAATTTGCATTTGTAATTGTAATTTATGTCAAATGAATGTAAATGATTACATTGCCTCGTCATGTTTAAAAACGATTAAATATAAAATTAACGATATTTTTCAACAAATATTATATATATGATAAAAAAGAAAAAAAAAAAAAAAAAAAAAAAAAAAAAATTAATTAGAGTAACATTAATGTTATTGTTATTATTGTTAATAACGTTAAATATAAAATATTATTTTCTACTTGTATAATCGATTATATATTTTATTTCACAATAATCTCTTATTTGTTTTAAAAGTAATTACTCATATTAGGAAAAAATATAACAAAAAACATTGTGTTTTAATTAACAATGTGCACGAAATTAAATCCATTTTCAAACACATTCTCGTCACGTACTTATTCTATTGCTATTTTACAATATAATTCCTATGGCATTTACATTGATTAACATAAGAGATTAGAAGTAACATATTATAAAATATAATAGACTGTTAATAAAGTATAGAAATATTCATAGAATGAAAAAAAAAAGAAAAAAAGTATATGTAATTGATAAGATGAAAATGCCCCTACATACATAAATAAAGTGTTATTTATAATAAAATTCTTGCAGCTAGCGTTTAGCAGTTGATAAAATAAGAAAGTCACGGCAAAAATAACAAAAACGTTCGGTTTACAGTCAATGCAAAAGTGTACGTATGATTTACCGACGCTTTGTCTTTAACGCGCACGTAGAAACTTACTTCGGCAGACTCGCATTATCGATTGTGCGGATGTTCATGAATCCTATCGCAGCTAGAATCTTTTACTTTCTCTCGCTCTCTCTCTCTCTCTCTCTCTCTCTCTCTCTCTCCGTCTCTCTCCCCCCCCCCTCTCTCTTTGGTTTGTCTTTTTATTTAATAATGTTTTCCTTATAAGGAATGTTTTTACGAGATCCATAAATTCTAATTTCTTTTTTTTTTTTATCAAACACAATTCCATGTTAGCACTAAGCGACAAAAGAAGTATGAAATGAATATGTATAATAAGACGTTCGGTTTCAAGCTTTAGCCTTACTTATATAAGAAGATGATCCATATTTTAATAACTTCTTTTGATTAACACAATTATAGCCTTTGCGATATTAGAATTCATAATCAAAACATTCGGTATTTTGTTTAGATTACTTATTATTTAGTTTTATTAAAACCAATGATAATATTCCGTTGAATTATATTAGTTGTCATTTATGCACTTCATATATTTTTACAATTTATAGTCCTTATTTATCTTTTCCCGTTAAAATAATTTAACGATAGGTAATAAATCTAACGTTTCTCCAATTAAATAGTTATTTTAATAAAAAAAAAAAAAAAAAAAAAAAAAAAAAAAAAATTGAACTAATGTAAATTTAATTTGTTAAATAAATAATAACTTTAAAGTATTCAACAATATTTTTTTTTATATGCTGTAGAATATTCAAATATTCAGTATTTCAATGAGAATATTTAAAACGTTAAAAATCATATTGTCGAGTATGAATTTGTGAAGTTATACTTAAGTTGTTATTAAAAATAATTTTCAAGAATAATTTAATTGAAAGCTATTAGATGAAGTAATTGCAATAGATTTAATTGCACTAGAAATTAATAGAATAAGCTAATTAACTAACTCGTTAACTACGCCAATTTTAACATTAGTATTTATGGTTATAAATTTATTAAACACATATATCCGTATATTACAATATTTCATCAACAAATCATCTACGATTAAGACTTTTTTAATACTAATTGCTTCCCATGTTTGCAAAATTTATTACTTTGTAACAAATGCACGTTCGAAAATTCTAATACTAATATAATTCTAATTAATTATAATTCATAAATTATCTTAAATAGTTGTTTTAAATGTTATAATGGTAATTAGATGGTTTATACAATTACTATTGTATTGTAACTAACAAAATATTTTTAAAACATTAAGGTAAGGTTGAGATTTTGATTTTAGTTCACAGGTAAACTCAAAAGACTATGATACTTTTCAAAATTCAAAATAAATAAGTATAAAATATAATTGCAAATGATTTATTTATTTTTGGAACATGTGGATGGAATTAACTCTACTTGATATGGATACTATCAACATTTTTGTGAATTCTCTTAGAACGGAAAAGGTTAAAGAAATAATAGGTTAGTAGCATAGTAGTCCACGTATCGAAATACATCTAATACTGCATTAAGATTAAAATTTTGAGATTAGACTTTTTGCAGTTTACGAGTTAATAGTCATATAATTCTTGTTGAACACACTCGCTCATTGCAATCGCAACAAGAAACGAAATACAAAATACAAAAACGCCAGGTGATATATAATAGACGGCTGGTTGCAGTGTGCTTGCATAGTACCGGTAATGTAAACAAACTGACTTACTATGCTGATATCGGACTACTTTTCTGCTTTACTACTCACGTTACAACCATTCGTTAGAGAATAGAATGTAATGTGCAAACAAATCAGATAAAAAGAAAATAATACCAATTTGCCAATTAACCGAGCATTATCGGCAATCCGAAAGAAGACATATTTGAAGAAATACGATAAATTAATGACAATTGGTGTTATTGAGTTTCGGTGTTGGTAATCGATGGGGCGTTCTTCTTCGTTTGGTTTTTTTTTTTTTTTTATGTCATTATGACGATTGTCGAAAAAATATAAAAAAAATTCATGTATTTTCATCGTTATGAACTTAGGTAATACTTTTGTTCGTATAAAACTAATATAAATAGCAAATAAATTTATCGTATCAAAAGCTTATTTTCCAGCTTATTCTTATTATTGATGCTCTCTATGCGCTTTAAATATATTACTTATTTTTCAAATACATTTGTAAAAAAATATTATTTCCATATGTAATTGAAGTAAAACATTTTGGCACTAGTAATAATGATATATGATGTGTGCGTGTGCGTGCGTGTGATTGCGGGTGTGGTCATGTATCAAGTTTCAAAATTAATACACAATGAATATGAGTATGTTTAGTATGAATTATAAAATTAATCTTATGTTAGGAAGATGTTGATAAAATCCAATCAACCGATTACAAATGGTAATTATATAAACTTAATTCGCCTATTGGAAGTTCGTGCTTTAGAACATAAGAAATTATATGCGAGCAACATGAGCACATAATGTTCTGAATGGCTGACGAATGGAATTCAAAGTTGCAACAAACGGCGAGGAAAGAAAAAAAAAGTGAGTCGCTGCTAATTCGTCGACCAGTCAATTGGTATTTTCGTAGAGAAAAATAAATGTCCGCGACATATCCGACACGAGTCTCTCAGCTGATAATATAACATATTTCGAGAGAGCCCGGAGACTGGGCGTTGGTCGGTAGAGGGTCGGTTGAAGTTGGTGGGGGAGCAGGTGCTGTTACAGCGTCGGTTGAGAGGAAGAAAGCGAGAGAGAGAGAGAGAGAGAGAGAGAGAGAGAAGACTATCGAATTACTTAGCGACTATCGATCTACGTGCAAGCTTGGAGAATGGAGATTTATGCCCGTTGGCGCATATATAAACGCGCCGACAACCAACCTGACAAACGCGGCGCGCATCTCCCGCATTGGTGCAAGAGGCTGCCACCGCCACAGCTCTCGCCGTTGTTGCTGCGATCGTGTCGCGATTAGTTTCTAAAGCTCCGCGTTTCGATTCGCCTTGCCCCTGACGCATCGAGATAGATTAATGGCTCTCGTCAATGGCGCCCTCCTCCCCCCGGGCGCTCACGCGAAAAATCGAGGGAAGAGGCCGCTCGAGGTGGTCAGCGGTGGCAGCGGCGGTGGTCGCCGAGGGGGTGGGGCGGCGGCGATGCTGGGCTGGCCGAGGCGGACGGGGCGGGCTGGCGAGGTAGGAGCGAGGAAGAGGCCTCGGGAGACTCGCTTGGAATCGAAGGTCTGAATCGGCCGAAGGACCATACAGGCTTTTACAAATTATGCGGCCTGCTGATGCACATGCGAGCAGACGGACGAAGCGACGATCGGATGGGCCGATCGAGAGCTCCCGCGTCGAGTCGTGGGAACGCGAGTAGACGTGCCGCACTCCCTCTTCCTTTTTCTCTTCTCTTATATATATATATATATATATATATATATATATATACGCGTTCCTCTTCCTCCTTCCATACGCTCGCGCCCGTGCACGCACACACTACATACACACGTACACACACACACACACACACATACATACATACATACATACACACGCACGCACGCACGCACTACGTACATACATACATACATACATACGCACATACATGCATGTATGGAGATTATTTTTTTTCTTTCCTTTTTTTGCTTTTATTTAATTTCTTTCGCCCTTTTCGTACCTCGGCCTAACGTTTTACAATGTATAATACGGCGCGCGTCGCTCCCTCTCCACGAACGCGTCTCTCGCATTTTTCATTACAACTAGGCAATTTTAATTCTATCTTGCCGAGGCGAGCGAGTAAATTTGCGAGCTATTTCAGGAGGCCTCTCGACCGGACTGCTACTCCATCACATTTCATTGCTCCGCGGAACGTGAAATCCGCGACAAATACAACACCTAGAACTTGAAATGCATTTCTAAGAGCGGCGCACCGATGCTAGCAATAAAGAATCTTTATGATAATTTACGTTTCATTCGATGCACTCCTTTATGAGAATAGCTTTTCTTAGTTACGAGTGACTAAGATGCGCATATTACGATAATCTTTGGCTTTAATATATAGACTCATATAATCATTATACGGAGTTTATTTGAGAATAACAAACAGGATGAAGGTGGAGATGAAGGAAAAAGAAAAAACCTGTGAAATCATAATGGAACCGATAAACCATAAGGACGAAAAAGAAATATGCAAACACCAATTTAAAGAAACAAAAAATAAAATAGAATATCAACTATCGGAGAAAATTGCTACTCCCTAAGAATTAGATGGGCAGTGAAGTATATAAAGAACCTGTGTAATTATGACCACTCACAGTCCCAATTAAATCCCCTAAATTATTCGTAATAATTATAGTTTCATTGCCAATTAATTAAGATTATGCTCTTAAATAAGCGTATTACTATTTGGTTATGAACTTAAATATTTAATAACTTGCATGAAAATTGATGCTACAGTTGGCAGTACATTTGAACGAAAATATAATATTTTATATGTAAGATTTTAATCGCAAACTAATTTTAAAGATACTTTAACGTTATATTCGAACAACTAGTAAGGACTAAAACGTTGTTCTTTGGTAATGGTCACATTAATCGTTTATTTGATATAATTTTTGTTTTTTGTTTTTTTTTGTTTTTTGTTTTTTTTTGTATACTTAAGAGACAGAGTTGATCGACTATATCATTATTTTACATAAACTACATCTAAGCTTAGCGTTACATACCATATATGAGATATTATCGTGTAATTTGCAATAAATTTATAATGATTAAATCAAAAACTGTTTATTCAGAGCCACTATAAATAAAGCTACTCTTTCTGTATGTCACTTAAGTGAACAACAATAAATATTATTTTATTATGTATTATGTTTAATCGGATATTATCGAATATAATTACGTTGTCTTGAAATTGTAAAAAAAAAAAAAAAAAAAAAAAAAAATTGCTTCTATCTACTAATTTATACATTTAATGTTTAATAATTTAAATGATAATATTTCAAACGCGCGCTATTTACTAGTCACTTGTAGATTGTAAGCTTTTGAATTTCATAATTGAAGAAACCTTTGTACCAGCTAATCCTAGCAATTAAGCAAATTAAGCAGTTCTATCCAGAGATGAACATTAAATAATTACTCGTTAGAATTAAAAACATCGATCGCTCGATCTATAAGCACAGCCGAAGTCATGAAGTTCGAAAATATTACATAACAATATTATATACATTTATTAATTTTTTTATTCCTACAGCATATCACACTATCACATTACAAATATGATACTTGATGAATTAAATATACTAAATAGTAAAAAAAATACTAAAAAAAATTAAATATATTATAGAAAATATTACGTAAACGAATAATCTGTCACTTGATAATTCACATTACTTTACAATAATTTAACAAGTCTATACAAAAGATCCAAGAGCTCTAATTTTTTACAAAATGTCGACAACTATAATTCCATCATATGCTTTGATCAACTATTTATAATAACAACTAAACATTCTACACTACATTCCTAAAGGCAATATCACAAATGATAACATAAAAACATATACGCTGCTGATAATTTTACCGACATTGTTATTATTATTGTTATTGGAGTCGCCATTGATATTGTTATAATGTTTAATAGCGGGCCAATGTGCTGAATATTGAAATTATAAAATTTTGTTAATTTAAATTTTGTTATAACTCATATTATAATTAAATACAGCATCATATACATAAACATTTTAAAATAACAAAATGATAAATAATGTTATTGGTATTATATTAGAAACATTATTGTTAGGACAAAATATTCAAATAATTATATTATTATATTTAATAATTTTCTACTAAATATTGTACTGCTAAAGAAAAAAATTAATTTTAATTATGTTTAATCAAACCTTAAATTATTAATTATATAAATAAGATAAATTTCACTGAATTAGCAATGTTGAAATATTTTGCTTTTAAAAACAGAATAGAAAGAAAAGAATCTCAAGAGTATAAGCCACGATTAAACTAACTCTTCTTTGAAATATACGAAACAATTCTAGAAATTCTGTCTCAAGGCCAATCGTGAATACGGAAGTAACCATCATTTTTAAAAATTTAATTCCAAGTCTTTGTAGAAATTATATTGTTCCTTAAAATCTATATTTTCAATTATTACAAATACATTGATGAAAGCAATTCGTGCACTTATATATATATATATATACGTTAGTTGTAATTAAAGAGCAAATGAAAAATATTTAATACTTTCCAATAATGTTTATTATATAAACATATTTATTTTAATATAAAATTGTTGAAGCCCTATATTAGTAACCAAGTAAAAATATTTTTTATTTATAAATCTACTTGTATCAAATTCCAATACAAATTTTTAAACGTTATACTATAAATAAAAAAACCGAGAATTACTTATTTAATTCGTAAATACTTTATACGATTAATGTAATGATCATGTATTCCAACAAGTACGTGTGTTTTAATATTAAAGCTTTGTAAATATGTAGAAAGTAAAGTATTTAAAAGATTATAAAATTAAACATAGCTTGTAACATTTGAATAATAAGATAATTTTTATAAAATTGCAATATCATATCTAACAAACAAAATGTAAAAAATATATAATTGTTATTTATTAGAGCCTTATAAAGGCAATCTTACTATTAAATTAATATCATCTGTACTATATTCTATCAATGCAAATGCTGAATCAAATTTGAAAAATTATTGAATAAAACTTTGCACTTAAAAAAAATGTGATAATACTGAAATTTACCAAAATATTGACCAAAAATGTATTATTTACGTACTGTATATCAATTAAATATGTATCAGATAAATAATGTCTTTCGTAATTGCATAAAACATATATGCAACTCACAGACACGTATTAAAATTTATATCATACAGTTTAATGAAAGAAAGAATTCATAAATATAACTTGCAGGATAAAACCAAGGAGGTAATATTGAGCTGGTAATATACATAAAATATTGAGGGCCACATCTCAAATAAACGGCATTAAAAATCAATTATTGTCTCGTAGCTTTCTTTCAACAGCTTTAGTATATTTATTAGAATTATAAAGACGGCGATGTATCGGCGTAATTAGGCTGTTAGCGCAACGACTGAAATCACGACGAACCAGAGAGAGAGAGAGAGAGAGAGAGAGAGAGAGAGAGAGAGAAATTGAGAGACATAGCGAGTGAGAGGGCGTGATGGGGTGGGGGATGGTGGATTGGGGGAGGTGGTTGGGTGGATGGGGGGGGGGCAGAGAGAAAAGAAAAAGAGAGTCTGCGTAAACACGGATGGTCCACACACAGCAGCAGCAGCAGCAGCAGCCGCTGTTGCACATCATGTCAATCGCAAAGTCGCGCGCGCTCGTTATGGCAACTCGATCGACCATAGACCTTATACCCGATTACCGTTGTTAATGGAGGTTTCCGAGTAATCGATGGCCATTCGCTTTGCCAATAAAGGCCTCAGTCGGGTATCTTCCTAAAAAGTCGACAAGAAAATTCCCTCACCCGCTCACCGGCAACATCGCTGCCGCATCTTTCTGATGTCCTCTTCCTACTATTGCTGGCGTCTTTTTTGAAAACTTCATCGTTAAAGTGTAATGCATTCCAAGGGCTAACTGTTTTCCTCAAACACCGTATATTTGCAATATTATATAATGGATTTTTGGTCGAGAAAGAAAAATAGACTTGGATCCGTATTCTCGAGCTCTGTTCATTTTTTCAATTATTGCCTTTCTTGGGTTGGCCGTCGTATAAACAATCTCGAATAAAGGCATTAAAATTTCCCCTCTTACTTTGTTAATCGATTATCCAAGTCGAGTAAATTTGAAACTTTTAATTTTATATATTTAATATTTGAACATGAAATTTTTAATAAATGCAATAAAAAACAACAATATTTTATCCATTATCCATGTAAATTATAATTGAACAAATTTTTATTCAAATGATTCTTTATTCTCTAATTTATTTTAATAGTCGATTCATTTTTTCGTTCATCTTTATAATAAAAGTGAATATAACTTTTAACAAATCAGAATTGTGTCTTAAGAATTATAGTACGTATAAACAATGCTCAATGTTCAAGCCAGCAATGTTCAATTTTACAACTAATCGTAAATAAAAAAAAATCTTTAAAAATGTATATATATATATATATATATATATATTATAATGGTCGATAATTAAAATAATTAATAAATATTCACTTCAATTTGAAATATAGAATGAGTGTAGGATTAGCAAAAATGTTTAAATAATGAGAAAGACGTGAAAATGAAATTAAATATAAGTCTTTATTTAATTGAATTTCATTATTTTTCTCAATGCTAAACATAATTCATTAACGGCAGAAAATTTTGGATCTAATTATATTTCGTACTTATCGCCACCTAATACATTTATTTCTAACAAACATTTTGTAAAATTTCATTGTAGCGATAAATCATGCAATTATTGTGACTTTTTTTTCTTATCGATACGTTTTTTTTTTTTATTTACTAAATACCACAACGGAACATTTGTTGTAAAATAAAATTATTATATATAATATAAGATATTATCAAATAAATTAGCATATTTATTATGAATTATATATAATATGTGTCAATTTTTGTTAAATATACGTACTAAATATAACATAATATTACGTATAATTTGACATAATGAACGTAAACCAAATTCCTTGTAAACATCGGGAAAATTCAATATAAAGGAAAAATCTGACCCCAGCAAATGCAAAAGCAACGTTTATTAACTCGGATATACTAACTTAACAAAATAACATGAAATTCCGGTATTTACACGCGTTATCTTCTATTGCTTAAAATATTTATTAATAAAATTTTATCGAATATTTTCATACGATATTATAATAGAACTTTTAAAGTTTATATAAATTTTATTTTTAATAATTTTTTCGAACCATAGCTAAAAAATGATTGGTATTAGTAAATATTAATGAAATCATAATGCTAGTCAATTTTCATGAAAAATTTATGTCTACTTTTGCATATGAAATATACTTTTTTGAAATGATTTACATATATAACTGCTATATTATATATATATTTGATAATCGAACTTATTTGTAATTATAAACAAAATAATATTTGACACAAAGTTATATATTACTTAATATATATATATATATATATATATCAAATGTTATATTATAAAATGAAATTTAATTAAAGTATAAGTTAAATGAACTCAAATGATATATAATTTCATAAGGAATGACTGATTCAAAATTCAAAATTTAATATATTGTTCACATCCCGAAATTATTTCATTTCATTTCATTTGCATAATTACAATTGACTCGTAATATGTTTTCAATAATTACAACATATGTACTATTGATAATTATATAAAACTTTCAAAATAAATTTTTGAATATATAATATTGCGTGGGCAATGAGCAACTATGAAACGCCTACATTCTAATAAAACTATAATAAGCATAACGAATATCCAATAAGATATAATAAATTTATATAGGGTGGAGAGACAAATTTATTTGGTAAATATGCAAAAGTACAACATACATATGCATTTATGTATGTATCGTAGAGGATCGTCTGCAACTAAAAATAATAAATTGTTACATAAAATAATGTGCGAATTATAACGTCCAAAGTGTCAAAATGATTTTGTTTCAAATTGAAAGGTTGTTTTCCTATCAGTTTAACCACAAAGTACATTTACATTTTTTAAATGTAGCTACTAATAAGCTATGGGAGGCAATTTGAATCAATTCATTCGGTTGGTAGGAGCCGTTCTTTATGACTTCTGCGATCTATAGAAATACGGGCCAACTGATTTGCATCAGGTTTCCCGTCAGTGATATCTATATCGGCTTAAAAATAGATAAATTCGAGCATTCGCTCGTTATTCATTATCCCGATGATAAATTATTTTTAAAATAATACGGGTTCTTGATGAACGTAAACATAAAATGATAAAAATTCATGAAAACAAAATAACAAGATATAGGAGATATGAATTGATTTGGGAGATTTTAATAAGAACTACCAGAGCATTAATTTTACTTACTATTCCATTCAGCAATTAAATTAGATATATATATATTATTGAAAAGAAAAGAAAAAAAAAAAAAAAAAAAAAAGAAGTAAACTGCTGTTTCTAGGTTTTTTAAAATTATAACTTATTTTATATAAAAAAAGGAATTTATAACGATGTCTATACGACATGAAACTACATCGACAAATATCTGCTATGTTATTTTATCTTTACGATCTTTATGGTTCGACAATCTTATTTTTATACAAATAAATGTGCAGATTTAATTGTTGTCAGTAGTACTTTATTACCTTATATAAAATAATAAATTAATCTTACTTAATAAGCCCGCTGTTACATTTTAACGATAAGTTTACCAATATTATCATTTGAAAATATTATTAAATTTTTGCAATAACAATTTACTTGAAGAGCTTTTGCAACTTCGTTCACTTGTTGATTCATTAAAAAATTTAATTGATATTGTTTAGTATTTTCCTTTTCAGTTATTATATCGTAATACACAATAAGTAATTGTCTCTCATTATTCATAATTGAAATGGCGTCAATCATCGATCATGATATTCGAAATTAAATATTCAATAAAACTAACTCAATTACTTACTATCCCTAAATTTAAAATAATAACTTATCAATATAATAATTCAAATGTAATATTAGTATGGTATTCTAGAAATATTATAATCAATAATGATAACTATTAACCATCAATATTTGTTAGATTTTATAATTGATGTCTAATTATTAATATACAAATACATATTTGATTTAAAATTTGAAAACATAAAATTTGAAAGATATTAATAGTCAATATAATTATAAAATACACGATGTACTTTCTCAACAACTCTCATTACAAATTATAAACTATTGTAATAAAAAATTGATATAACTAAAATCTATAATTAATAAATATAGAATTAAATAAGTATGTTTTCAATCTATGCTATCATTAGTATTTTTATAATTAAAATAAATACACTTTACCTTTTTACTATTAATTATATATATATATATATATATATATATATATATATGAATTAAATTTGTTAATTCACTTTTTCTAATAAATGAAATAGTTATATAGTATGTTATAGAGTTTTTCATGAAACAAATTCAATTGCTTCTTTCTTTTTAGATCGTCGATTGAATATTTTCATCATAAGATTTGTTCACATAAAAGTTCGTACAAATGGTATATTCAATTTATACAAAATCAATAGTTGAATATTCTGTAAATAAGCATTTAAAACTTCGTGAAACACTTTAAGACTTCACTTAGTAAAGATTATCATCTTTGACTTTCACTTATCGATAAGACGTAAAATGAGATCAAACCATTTTTAGTATTTATTAGCTACATAATGCTAAGCGATTCCGTTTTTCAATATTTTTTTAATTTTATTAGTGTTAAGGAAAACTTTTAAAATAGAAACGAGAATAAATTTAAAAATATATGTAAGAATGTAGTTATTTGTAATCTGAAATTTGGAAGAAAAAATATATTATACAACCAATATTTATTCTATATTATCATTATATAATAGTATATAGTATTATTTTATTTATATATATTTATTTATTTATATATATATATATATATATATATATATATAATATTATTATATATACTATCATTATAATGAATTGTAAATAATGATTAAATAATAAAGACATAAACGTTTCAACGTAAATATAATAATTATTCATAAAATTCTACTATTAATATAAGAAGAATGGTTGAACATTATAATTATAAGATAATAATTGTTAAAAATAATAAGAACAAGAGAGTTATATAAAATATACACGAGCATACGCGCGTAAAAATATAAAGCTATACACATATTTATATAAAAAGTAGGTTTTAATATTAATCGTAAAATGTAACAAAATATTAAGGCAATTGCGTTTAACAGTATAATAACTAAATTTTTTATTTAAATACTAAGCTCAATAAAAATTAACGGTAGAACAACAATTACAAGTACTTCAAAGAAAATGTAAAATAAATCAAATGTTTACTTTAGAATAATTATCATTCGTAAAATCTACATAATTAAAAAATAATTAAATAATTAAAAAATAAACTGTATTAAAATATTAGAAATCTTAAGAATATTTGGCCAATTAGAAGGAAATTTAAGAAGAACAAAATCGCTCAAAGGATTAGTGAAGAATGTGTTTTGTACGAACGCCTTTAATCCTTAATTAATGCATGACAATTTGTTCGTAAAATATTCTTTTACATCATGGGTAAACGTTAAAAGTTAAAATGTTCGCATTTAAAATGTTTACCGTTAAATAATACCGTATATATCAATATATAATATTTAAAATGTTTATAAGTATGATTCGTCAAAGAAAAAATATTTAAAGAAAAACACTTAAAATATCATTTCTACGCAAGAAAAATAAATTTTTTTTCATTTATATTGTTATTGTTCACGTACGTGGTCGTTAATTAATAAATTTTAAAGTTTTTATAAATTATCTAAGTGCTCTTTTTGTTTATAGACATCAATGTAATTGAACTATGAATAGTTGAGAAATATTCCGGGCAGTTGGTATTGGTTATACGTATATATATATATATATATATATAGATATAGACAAAGTTGTAAGTAATTTAATACTATATAATTAAGTATAAAGTATGGTGGATTTGGTGAGGAAACCAATACGAGTCGCCAATAACTTCTAGCCGCTTTAGGGAAAACAGCTAAAATTGACAGCGCCGGTGCGAATGAAGAAGCTTGGTGAACCTTCCCCCTTCCCTCCCGCGCTATTCACACCGCGCACGCACGCACGCGCGCGCGCTCAACAACATCCGCTACGACGTGTATGTACCTGCAAGAACTGTTCGCACACGTCGGCGTACGTACACTTATCAATCCTATTCATGCTAAGTGTGAGATTTTGTTGCAAGGTATGTGATATATATGTAAATATTATTTTACAATCTTAATTCACAAATGTAAATAAATTATATATATTGAAATAATATAATATTGAAAATGTAACTAATATAGAAAATTTATCTTTTAAGATTTGAAAAATCTATTTGGACATTAGTATTACATTACTTTAAAACCTATCAGAATCTAATGATCTGGCGTGGATGATTATAATCGTGTGCTTGATTTACATTAATCATACCACTCATCTCTATCCGTTACAATATATTAGTATAAGGAAAAATGAAAAATTGACTGCCATAGAGACGTCATCAAAAACACATCTTGGCAAATATCATCATTTATAAACTTGTTTCCGGTGTATACTTGCTATCTTAGCATTGCGATTTGACTTAATTAACGCCTTAATAAATACGTCTTAACGGTCCAGCTTCCGTGCGCCAACCGTAATGCCCGCGTGATTCGGATAGGAGAGGAAAAGAAAAAAGAAAAAGAAAAAAAGAAAGAAAAGGTGAGTGAAGGCCTATAGGTACGAATAAACAAAATCTAGGTACAATCTCACGTGTGCGTATAATTCATGCGCGAGTACAGTCGCGGAACTTATGTATACCGCTGTTTTTGGCCTGTTCACTCTCTTTGTCTTTCTCTAGCTTAATCCTCCTTTCTCACTGCTCAGTGTATCATGTACAAGTATATGTAGTAGATGCTGTTGAGTTCGGCTTTTTATGCTAGGAGAGTTAACGCAAGGACCTAATGCGATCACTTAATTACATTCATCGCGCGTATTCAAATGCTGTTGTTATCGCTATGTAACAAGGGCCGTTTTAGGTGAGAAATCTTGTTATTCACCTTGTTTTCTAACGAATGAACATAGAATATTAAGACTTCCTTCTAATACAAAATTTTACTCGTGAAATATTATAATTCAGTGGTTGATAGTATAATCACAGGCACATATTTCTTATTATGACAGACTTATTTGTAGATGCAAAATTTAAAAAGTCCTTTTAAATTGAATATTTAAATAGCGGTAATTCGATATTTGTTATATAATAAAATATCACTTACGGAAATTTGTGAAGTACATCATTTTTGTCGTAAATAAAAATTACATCTTTAAATAAATAATGATAATTATTTCTAAATAATTGAACATTTAAATTTCATAACCATAATGAATGTAATTTATTTGAAATAGTGTCATAAGCTAATTTGCGTGCCTAGTCATAAATAAATATAACTCAATGTAATTAAAAACTACAATTGAAAGGCATTGTTAAAAATTTATTCTTTTCCTTGTGTACTGTAAATTAGTTTTTATGTTAATACAATTTGTAAATAATAAATTCGAATAATTTTTACGTAGAATACAATGATTTAACGGTAATATTAAATTACAATCAGCAATTGGCAATATATAATTTAAATATGTTGTTTAATTGTGAGTCCAATGTAAATTAAGTATATATGATGAAGCAAATTAAATGAGGCGAATTATGTATATATATACACACACACACACACACATATTATGTATATATATATATATATATATACACGCTATACTATACTCTATACTTTTAGAAAAGCAGTTAGGAGACGACGTATTACTCGATAGTCCAATCAATAATAACTTTTGGTGTTTGAGTACAATATATATTCATAACGATTATTTATATACTGGAAGATACATAAAGAAACGTAACTCGGCACGTAATTTATAATACGCTCATTGGTCATACAAGTGATTTATGAAGAAATGCTAATATGCCGTAGTTCTTGCTCTTCGACCCCACTACCCCACTACCCCACTACCCCACTACCCCACCATCCCGCGATCCCGCCATCCCACCATCCCAACATCTCACCTCGTTCAGCCAATCCAATGAACGAACGAGAGCCACAAGATTCGCTAATAATAATTCGAACCTTGTTATTTCAGATTAAGTCGGTCTCGCGCGTTGAGCCCGAACCGCATATCGTGAAATCCAACTGGCGGCGAAAGCACGAGGATTTCATAAACGCCATACGCTCGGCAAAACAGATGCAGGTCCACCTGGCGAGCGGTGGCAAGCTTAGTGACCTTGCGATCTCGCCCCCGAGCGACAACAGTGACTACGTCAAGTGCCCGCACTGCTCGAGACGCTTCAGCCAGACGGTGGCCAGCCGCCACATACCCAAGTGCAACAGTATGCAGAGTAACAAACCCGGCCTGCGCAACACCTTCAAGGCCAAACATTAAGACCGCCACTCGACAATCTTTTGGTCGGTCGCATGGACTGTTCTCTTTCTCTCTCGTTTCTTCTTACTTTGTACGTATATGCATGTTCACAATGTACGGTCTAGACATTGAAATTTCGCCAGTCATTATGGATCCAGTCAATTGTAATGAGACTTTGTCTTGGCAAACTTATCTATAGTCACTTTCATGAACGCTGATGTACTATTAAATAAATTAAAATTATATAAACTATTCTTAAGCTTATTTCAGTTATTATTAATTTTATTATTAGTTTTTCAAAAGTGATTTATTCTATCACGTTTTTTGAAATTTTTTAATTTTCATAAATAAAAATCTAATAGTTCATATATTTAATTTATTACCACAAAAAAACAACATAGTAATTTAAATATTTTTAAATTATTATAATTTATGTAAGTTTAAAAATAATTTTATAAATGATATTATTGTTCTTTTTTTTTTTCAGTTAATCCAATTAGTAAAAATCGTTAAACGTATATATGCTTATAAAATGAATATTTATAAAACATTAAAAGAAAAAAAAGTAAATAACTGTGCATATATGACGAAAAACAATACGAATATAATTATTATATGTCAATGAATTTAATTTTTCAACGCTAAGTTAACTCTTGTATTCCATAGATTTTTGGATTTTAATCAACTTAAAAAATTATCGATTTTGAATGTTAATGATAAAGAACGCATTATAAATACGAATTAATATATAATATTACGATTCATGTAATCTAGTGTGTAAGAGTATAATGAAAAATTTTAAAAAATAATGATTATATGAAATTTCAATGAAATTATTTCGTTTCTTTACACCACAATTCATAAATGATTATAAGATTATTTCAATACTCATCTAACTACTTTTGCGCAACGCGCATCATGTTGACTGATAAATGCATCATATTGTTGTTGACATATTTACGATTACGTTGAATAAGCAGCAATAAAATTTACAAAACGGCACAATAAATATCTTCCATATATTTTTAGCTATTAAATTGACATATAACAATGTCTTACATTAATTTTTCACAAGTTGTTTTTTGTCAATGGAATGCGCCATTTATACGAATATGTCTATGTAGAGATTATGATTAGTCGATGTATATGTCGATAAAATCTTATGAGTGTTAATAATAATCGAGTTAATAATAATATCAGAATCAATATAAGTGAGAGTATGTGTATTTTAATAGAATTTTAACAGAATTTTAATAGTCATAAATGTGATTTTACTTATTTTATCATTGTTAAAAAATTATTTATTCTCTCAACGAAAATCACTCGTTTAAGCATAGCCATTTGCTAATCGTTGCTAATCTATTGAAAATAGCATATTATTATTGGCAAGTGGCAAGTACAAATCTCGACGTTGTGCTTGCATTTATCATGACTTTCTCTATTTCCATTCGCAACAATGGTCGCAATTACCTAATGATATAAAGAATGAGACACATACGGTGAGAAAGAGAGAGAGAGAGAGAGAGAGAGAGAGAGAGAGAGAGAGAGAGAGAGAGAGAGACAGAGAAAGCTTGCAACCGAATATTTCCTCGAGAGGGTTGATTCTGCTTTATTACGCATCCGCTTGTTACTTTTAGTGTGCAATAGTGTATGACTATGACGTCAGTGCGCAATGACTCTTTGACAGATATTCGACAGCTGCACTGCCTTGGGAATAAGTTAGTTCCTCTAAATGTAGAGAAAAGCAAAAGTAAGCAGAAATTGTTGAAGCTCGTCACTCGCATTTTGAGGTTCTTCATCCAATCCTTGTAAATTTAATGTACCGCTAATTAAGTACTCTAACTACTGCATTGTGACAAACTTTTTTTAAAATAAAAATAATATAAATACTAGATTTTCTATTACTGCAGAGATTGTAATTGCATTGGATTCTCTGCAAACTCTATAGGTTGAAATTGAATTTCAAAGAGGTATTATTTTTGTAAGGCTGTATCATTATATCAGTCACTTTGTATAATAAATTCAAAGTTTAAACTGTAAATTAAGTAAAATCACAGGTTAAATTCTTACTTATGGAGCTATGGCTAAACACACATACGAGCCCACACGTATAAGACAGGTTGTGCAAACATGCATATTTTCACTACGCCATTTTTCATGTAAAAGATATTCAAGGTCAATATTTTTATAAATGAAATAAAATAAAAATTTATAATTTCCGATATATTTTTAACGAGTAAATGTGCACAATAATTGAAAAATATTTTTTCTTCGCTTGACTAATAATCAATATTTGGCAGCAATGCTTATGTTTTCATGATTGACACGCGACTGTCTTTGTAAATTTTGTTATCATTTTATGTCTTATATGGTAAAACGAAAAAACTGCGACTGTCAATTTGACCAACTTTTCAACTCCGGTCGTATCCTTTCATCTATTTTTAATAATAAACCGTGTGAGCATATAATCTTTGTTCGATCATCGTCAATGCATTTGTGATGAAAAGCCTTGGATTTTTATTAAAAGCTGTGACTTCATTAGCTACTTGTATAAACAAAAGTCCCTCCTATATTGATCGCAAGCGAAACCTTTTTGCTTACACCTTTAAATTGCGTTCTATACGTATCCCTTGAAAATTCTTGATTCAATAATAAAATATTTCAAAATATGCAGAATACATTTACAGGTATGCGAGTAGTGAACAGATATACGAATATTCTCAGTGATCCAGGCAAGCATTATTACTCATCACATCCAACACTTCATTTCAGTGCTACGTCATGTTGATAAATCAAATGTCTGATCATTATAACAGAGCGAAAATAAATGATAATTTCAATCGTTTCCCTTTTATGTTCATCAAGCCACGGCAAATATTTTCACCTCGTGTAGAAAAATACTAGTAGCCAGATATAGGTGCATCAAAGGTCCATTTCCTTAAATTTCGAGATAATATATTCGAATGAATATTCGAAAATAATGTCAATTATAAAATATAATATAATAAATGTAATATAATAATTAGAAAATATAAGAAAAGTATAATAATAGTAAGAGTCACAAAGTAAATTAATAATAAACAAATCTATTTAATGATAATAAATGACACAATTAATGATAATGCAAATGAAGTGTGTACATTTTTATATTTCAAAAGATAATAGTCGAACACAACATACTATTTAATTTCTAACTTATCTTCTTATATATATATATATATATATATATTTAGTGTGTATATATATTTGGTGTGTGTGTGTGTGTGTGTGTGCGCGCGCGCGCGCATATTATAAAGCAAAATCTTTATTTTATTCAATTTAATACGAATGAAATATATAATATAATTGTTCACTTGACTGTCTGAAATAGTATAATCAAATAGTATATTGTAAATTAATCTAACTATTAGAGTTTTTTTATTTATTTTTTTAATATTGTCAACAACTATCGGATATAAATAGTTTTTTGGAATTTATAAGTATAATTACAAGTAAACTGTGAATAAATTATTGGTACGAAAATATACGTATTTATATATACGCAATTAAATACTTGACGTTACGTTCACGTTACGTTACTTCTTGGTATCATTATATCATATAAACACAAATGTTTACAATACATAAATTTTTTTTAATGAAATAGAATCTAAAGTATTTTAAAGTAATCGTAGACGATTACATATAATTATTCTATTGATTGAATAGGATATTTCCATAATATACTTGACCATACTATATTGGCTTGACCTTAATAAAAAACATTTTATTTATAATGATTTATACACCATTTTAAGATTTAAAAATCTATTTAGCATCACAGTCTTCATATATTTAGAAAATTCATTATTACTTATTGATCCGATAAGAACATTCTTAAATACTTAGAAAAATTTAGTAGAGCCATTAATCAGTTCCTTCATGAGGTCCAATGAATAACAGTTTTATTAAAAAAAAAGTATATATATATATATATATATATATATATATATATATATGTATAATCCGTTACATGCATGATGTGTAATGAAAAATAGTTATATTATAAAAATGATGTTTATTATCTGTAACATATAAACAGTTCTTACAGTACACAATTTGTAAATAATTTTTAGTTAAATCTAACATCCCATAAATAGATGAATAGATAGTCAAAAAAAAAATTTTTCTTGAATTAGGTGCGAAAAGCATATTATAGACAATGAAGTATATTTCACATAGGCCATTAACTACTTTAACCTAGCTAATAAACCATTGATAATGACCGTTATAAAATAATTAAATTCCATCAATAATAAAGTATGTGTACACAAAAATTCAAATTTTCTTTTTTTCTTTTCTTCTTTTTTTTTTTTTTTTTTTTTTTTTTTGTTGCTTTAACACTAAGCGGTACTCTTTGAAACTAACATAACTTATCACTAAATAAAAATGTTATAAATTTATGGAATATTTATTGTACTTGAATATAATTAAGTAATATTTATCGTCTAAATTTATAGTAAAAAGCTATTATGTATTTTTACGATCATGAATTTTTTTCTTCCTTCTTTACTACCGTCATTTACATTTTTTTCGTTTACTTTTTTTCTTTCTTTCTTTCTTTCGTTTTTTTCTTCTTTTTTTTTTTTTTTTCTCTTGTATATATCGTTAAATCATTTTCAATATTAATGGTGTTAATAGATCACTGCAATATCTTTTTACAATTTGCTTTTCTAAAGATTTATCCAATATAAAATTTACTAAAAATACGCCCGATATTACGAACATATCGCATTTTCACATCATTACTTTCACCCTCATCTCCTCCTCTCATCACATTTACTTCTTAAATCGTAACAGCCGCCTGGTTTTTATTGGATAGAAGAGATAAAAGTTGATGCCTTACCTGCTTCGTAACATTCAATTTAAGCGTTTAAGATATAAAGTCAATTACACTAACGTATTTTCTTA
The DNA here is from genome assembly GCF_000503995.2 of Ceratosolen solmsi marchali. NCBI lineage: Eukaryota > Metazoa > Arthropoda > Insecta > Hymenoptera > Agaonidae > Ceratosolen > Ceratosolen solmsi. The sequence goes on from NW_011948417.1 coordinate 5,173,986, forward strand.
ATCACATTGACTTTATACTTTGATTATATATAATATAAATATGTTTTGTACAAATATATATATATATATATATATATATATATATATATATAACGAATATTTATCAATAATATACATTATTATAGGATTCTTCTTTTTTTTTTTTAATTTTTTTTTTTTATTTTTATATACTAAGAAATCTACTAACAGATTAGACAGACAGTATGACACAATTTATAACGATATCAGGATTCATTAATTTTATTCGTAACGTTGAAGTTTCCTAATAACTATATAAGAAAAGCAAACGTTATAATCGGTTGCATTACGCTTTACGAATACGATTAATCGCGAGTCTCTAATAATGTTATACCGCATTCCGCTGATTGGAGATTCCCCTCCCTTTTGATGTGCCTATAGATTTGATTTATCAACAAAGTTTTCTTTATGCAAAGGATGCAGTCTACTTACAGCTTACGGTATACGATCGTATCCCTATAATCAATAAGTGTAAGAACATTATGAGTGGGCTGGGGTAACTATTTAATAATGCAGTAGTTGATTACATACTGATGCGCAGGTGAAGTAAAATTACCATTCAAATGCTATAAATCTATTAAAAAGTTCAGCTAATTCTTATATCAATCGAGTGATTGATTCAACGGAATGATTAAGAATAGAATTTTTTTTAAAAATCATATAATCAAATAAAATTCATGAAAATGGTCAACTCATTGAGTTCATCATGTATATCCAAAATCTTCAAGACAGCATTTTCGATAACTGATCATTGTTCGTTAATACCATTATATAGAATTAAATGCTTATTAAATCTATTACAGGCTCTTTCAGATTACATCTTTCTCTTATACATAAGACAAAAATTATCGGAAAAAATACGTATATTTTATACTGTCACGCATAATCGTAGAACTATTAGAATTATAGAAATTGAAAGAGTAAAATGACAATTAATATTCGAAAATTAAAAACTCGACTAACCTTACTAATATTAGCTCGACTAAACCATTTAATAGCTCTAATGATCTTCATCTAGTATAATTGTACTTCTATACATTTTTTTTTTATTTTTTTGTCGGTACTACTTATTATTGCAAATTTATTAATGAACTCGTATATATACATTAGAATAAAGTAAAAAATGAGCATTTTTCCTACAAAATTTACCATACGTATGTAATATTCATGTAAAAAATACCTTTATAGTGCACATTTTGTAATGTAATTGAATACAGAGAATTTTTTTATATAGAAAACAAGATTTGAACGTTCGTTTAAATATATAATTTATTAATCATGATCGGTATTTAATGAAATTGTTTAAAAGATGAGTAATCAAGTTTATCGAGAAAGTTATAACAAGCATTAAAAATATGTAATATTTGTATTATTGTAAGTGTATTTATTTATTTATTTAATACACAATTTGTATATACAAATTTATATTATATCCGTTAGATACGCACAGGTATATGTAAATGAAATTATTTTTCTAAATTATTAGAAAATTATTAATAGATAATTATTTTTATTGCAATGCCCATAATATAATAACAACTATTTTAATCTTTTAAATATTATCTCTAATTTAATTATTTATCTTATAAGATTATATTGTTGTTCTTAATTTTTGTTTAATCAGATAGTGTAATGAGTATTGAATAAAATACAAAGTATCTATTATTATATAATTAAAAATTGTAAACTATTCAACTACCTAAGCTTAAATAATAAATATATTTTTGTATTATCACTTAACATCTCTTATTTAACGGCCATTTAGTCATAGCCATTATGTCATTGCTAATGATTAAGTAAATGAAATGTGTAATACAACAAATCAATAGTATTAATAATTGGCGATTAAGCTTCTAGAACACCAGTGAATAATTGGGTTTCATTTAGCAAAAAAATTTTAACTTCAATGAATATAAAATTTTACGAAACAGTTTTACGATTAATACGACATTGTTCAATTTTAGATTCTAGCATGTTACACATTCATTATATTCTAGAAAAATAATATTCACATTTTTGATACATGAGCAATAAAATTCTTACAATCATCAGTATTGTATATTCTATGACGCATTATAACAGTTCATTGTTGTTTTAAATGTTTGTACTAAATTTTCATTTTGATGTTTTGGCTCAAACTGGAATCTGACTTTGTTCTTAAAAACATAGTAGTTGCGCAGGTTGTATATTGCAAACGAGAGACGATTAAAGGTTTCCTGATTTTCAAATTAACTTCCATTAAAATGGAAAGATAAGCAACATTTATCCAACAATATTTTTATTTACGTTAACTCATAAATGACGCAATGCGGTATGCTGAAAATTATGTTCGCACATAATCTTAAACGGTATTTCTCGCTTATTCACTAACGATACGTCGCGAATAAACGCATATTGCGTAATTGCATTAGCGCGATCTGGCACATGGGAAGTAGCACGAGAAAAAGTTTAGTGGCGATCCAACGAGTAAGTCCTCATCTATTTGCATGATAGGCGTCCGATAATCGTTTGCCCTTCCTGCGTGATCTCTTCTTGTCGCCTAACTGAACTCTCCCTTGCTTCCGTCCACCCCCACTCGCTCTCTCTCTCTCTCTCTCTCTCTCTCTCGCTCAATTCTCTCGTGCTGATTTCAAAATTGTTTATATGAATTATTATCGAATGAAATCTTATTGATTGTATAGCTATTAAATTAAATCGATCATTCCAAAAAGTTTTCAATTTATCGGGCTTATAAATAAAGTTATGCGATTCTTTTACATTTTCTCTCATTTTAAACATATATTCCTTTAAAATTCATACTTTACATTTTTCAGAAATAAATTTAAATTTAATTTGACAATAATTACTCACTTGTGTATCATCTGTATTATAATGATGAATAACTAGACATTATAATTGAACAATTTGATAAATTATTCTTTCATTTTTAGAATTTTTCTTTTCTTTTTTTTTTTTTTTTTTTTTTCAAGTTACTTTATCATTTTTATCTGTTTTCTTTTAACTTTAAATAATTTAATAGTAACTCATAAGTAACAAACAGTTCTATTTTAAAAACAAAATCTAATACTTATTATAACATATATATATATATATATATATAACTGATATTATATTGAAAAAAATCTAATATTGTACATTTAGTTTGAATACGAAAATAACTTTCAAGTTTTACTCTTTTCTTGTTATCATTCAAGTCTACCTTTCATTCCAATTAAATATTGTGTTTTATTTTATGTTTATAATAAAAATGTCTGCATGTCATACAGTATTGCATACTTGCTTTTGTAAAAACTCGAGTTGATAGGTAATAATTAGATGAAATAGTTTTGAAATTGCTGTTGCAGTTACTAAATACTAATATATTATCTAATAAGCGAATCCGATGAAATAAATTGTATTAATTTATAAAAGTGTGTAAGAAAAAAAAAAAAAAAAAAAAAAAAACACAAAAGAATGAATCAATATAAGATATATGTGACTCGGAAATATTTCGACGTATTAAAATATCGAGATGACATACACTGAAACAGGGCACATAAACGAGTACAATGATCAACCACAAATATAAAATTGTGAAATTACATAAGCGCATAAATTTTCCAATAATTTCGCTTCGCAGCAAAGCTCTTAAGAGGCGAAGTCAATAATGGTACTTTAATGGCTCAGTTGTATTCCGCTGTCGATATTTGAAGTATTAGTCCCTCAAGCGCGGCTGAGTACCTACGAATGTGTACGTGAGGACGAGGAGCGCGTCAATCAGGAGTTGGGATCAGGTGCTTTTCCGAGGACGCAGGCGACGAGTACCGTTAGTCTCTATCAACGCGCATTCATTAGTTGCGCGCCATGTGTGCCTACGTTCACGCGCGTATATGTAAACAAATATGTATTAGGCTTGGTACGGGCGAGTCCAGGGCAGACGGGACAGAGTCCAAGGACCGAAAGATGTAATAACTATCGTAAAAGCTCGCTTGCTGGGTGGCCGCTGGTTCCGCAAACGTAGGGAGGATACCGATCGGCTGTTTTACGGGTTGCCCTCACGCTGAAAAAAGAAGACCACAACAACGCCCCCACTAGATTGTAATATACGCCGATGTGGCTGGGACAGGAAAAGCGGGAAGCTTGTGTATAATCCCGAGCTCGTAAGAATGTCCGTATGGACACTTGGACGATTATTAAGTTGAATTCTCGTGACGTTTTTGACATTCGTTACGTTGTTTTATGCGACGAGCTCGAATTATTTTTGATCTACGAACCTTTGTTGATTACTCTTTCTCTCTCTCTCTCTCTCTGTATATATATATATATATACACACATATACCTTTCTTCTACTTTTACTCATACCCCCCCCCCTCCAAATCACCCACTCTCGTACACATACGCGCGCGCGCACTCTCTCTCTCTCTCTCTCTCTCTCTCTCTCTCTCTCTCTCGCTCTCTAACTCATTCTCTCATCTTAGCTAGAAATACAGCATTAAATATATTCATATACGTGAAAGCTTACGGGCAATGCTATTTTATTAGCGCAACATGCGGAATAAGCTTTTCAAGAATCCTCCAAGCCACTTCTGGTGTAATCTATTACAGAAGGGAAAAGTTTATTAAATTCTGCTCGAGGCAAAAACTTAAGATTATTTATGAAGCAAAAAGAAATTTTATTTTAAGATATACTACACTTTTAATGAAATTATGCTTGTTATTTAATTTTAAACATCTTTATAACTTACTTACCTATATTATTAGCTGATGGAAAATTCAAATATTTGCTTTCAATTTACCAAACATACTTAAGATAATGAATAATTTTACGAACGATTCAATGTTTAAATAGTTGTGCCAATAATATAAAAAATCAAATAATTGCTTAAATCGTAAATACGTTTAATAAATATTTTAAATTTTTTCGTTGTAGAGCGTAACGCCTGTAAGGCTCGCTCGTAATAAAATACAAATTTTTGTCAATTACAAGAAAGCTAATAAGGTATAAATAAAAAAAATAACAAAAAAAATTTTAATATTTAAAAAAGAACATTGGAATTCGTACAATTGCATACGTACGATATAATTCACGAAATAAAAGGATATAGAAGAACACGTACACGAGCGTAAAGTTAATATTACTTTTGTAAGTAAGTATCAATAAGTACCGTAAGAGAGGCCCCAACAATTAAAACTTCTTGTAATATTTCAAAATATAATGTACAAGAATAAATCTTAACTATAATTTTCATCCAAACGATAATGAAAACTAGTATTGAAAATTCATATTATTACGTTTCGCTATGTGTGTACATGGCATATATGATTAAATGTAAAAACATGATTATTCCATGTCACAAAAATTCAATTACTAATTTGCGCTTAATATGGTGGTACGGCAATCTTAAGCATACATTTTTGTCGTAGAAAGCTTATTCTATTATTGGTTTAGTAAATGACTAAATTAAATTATTCATAGCTCATAAATACATTGATTACATATTTCAGCATTTCTCGAAGTAATATAGTTTTAAGGCTTCGGTGCTGATAACATAGGCAATCGCTTTAGTATTAATAATATTATGTAAATTGCATTGATACTGATAATGTTAAATAATCGATGATAATGAATGATTTAGGCATAATTAAAAAGAATCGTTAGGATTTTATCCGAGTGGCAGCAAGCAGTTTATAAGCCAATAAATGATGATCGTTGAATAATAATTTCACTAGATTAATGTTCATTAGCCGAAAAGACAAAGTGATGGTAATGCGGAGAAAGTAAGACAGGTGACGACGCGTTAGCGATCGATCGGCAACTGCTTAAGTAGTCCAGTGAAGAAACCGAGGGCATATATAGAGGAAGTGAAGGAAAATCACTGTTGGTGCGGAAAGGGTTGCGCGAGCGCTCGGATTATTCCAGTCTCGTTGTAAAGGCCAGACGATTTCCCGGCGTCGGTGTTCACATCGGCGTCGGCATCGGCGTCGGCGGCCTCTCAAATTGTTCTATTCTCCCACGACGTTCGAGGAGTGTCGATCTGGCGGTGTGCGAGATTTGAATGAACGAGCAATTCAAATGAGTCCAGAGAAAGGTACTTTTGCCAGCGATGCTCGCGCGAGTGCCAGTCCGCGTGTGTTAGTGCTAGTGCCTTCACGCGCGACTGCCTCGTGGTGCATTTAATTTATCTTTACCTCCAACCTATTCTCCCAGCTCTCCTTGCTCCTTTGATTCATCAATTCTTACCTGTTCTTAGGTCGAACGCACCCTTGCTCGCCCGCCACACACACACACACACACGCGCGCGCACACACACACATATATACATATATATATATATTTATATTCCATCTTCCGCTCTCGCTTCCAATTCCCTTCATCTTCTTCTTCTTCTTCTTCTTCTTCTTCTTCTTCTTCTTCTTCTTCTTCTTCTTCTCGACATTTTCCTTTCTATCATATAATTTTATCACTTGACCTAATAGTGACAAGAGCCGAGATATTTAATAAAAAAAAAAAACGCTTATCTTGTAAATAGCTTATCCAAGCGTTTGCCTCGCGGTGCTCTTACATCCTTATTAATAAATGACAAATCAACTATTAACCAACGCAATATGTTCATTTCAATATATTCGTGCAATATCAGGTATGCAACTTTTTCGCAAAGCTTCAAATTATTAATATATAATTTTATTCAACGTAAGGTGTTCGATAAAAGTAACGAATAGTACTGAATCAGAACACAGTGTCTTCCGAATTTATCCGAATTTATATATAATTATATAGTATATATATAATAATAATAATTGGGATTAATTCAATTATTTATAATATTTTTAAAATTCATGTTTTAGTAACACACGCTTAATGTCAATACGTTTTTAAATAATTAAAATTATTAAATAGCCGTCATTATGAAGAAATAAAGAGTAAAATAATTATGATGTATAAGAAAGTTTTGTTGTATCTATCATAATATTCGCTCTTGTATTTATATTTAACGAAAGAGAGATAGACAGTTGTTTGGCTAATTTTAAATTTTTCAAAAAACTTTTCGACAGTATACCTGCCACAATTCTTCATTCGTCTTAGCACTGACGATTCATCATCGTCTCATTTTGTCCTGTGCAGGTGCATGTGCGAGTTATAAAAATTCGAGTAGTGACTGCACTAACCAGCTTGACTCGCATTTTTCTTGTATGGTCACGTATACATAGATTAAACTTCTTAAGATTTCTTGTTTGCGACATGAACGTACAAGAGCTATGCTGAGAACCGGGACTTTGACAATTCCCGTGTTGCACTGACTGCAAGAATGACGAGTTATTTCTCTCCTTCTTCCCCCCCCCCCTCACTCACACTCTCTCTCTCTCTCTCTCTCTCTCTCTCTCTCTCTCAGACGCACAAATACACTATATCTACCTATCTATCTATCTATCTATCTATCTATCTATCTATCTATCTATCTGACTATGTATTTGTCTTTATCTTTTCCTATCAATTTTTCGTCATCCACTATTTCTACTAAGAATTAGAGAAGTATTGTTTGATGCTATACTAACTAAAATTTTTAATTCTTCTTATACAAATAATAGCATTATAACAACTTGCAATTTTATGTACAAAACATTATGTGCATTTATGATCTTCATTTATACAGTGTTAGATTACGAGATGTTAAAAGTTTTATGCGCTCGTTTTATGAAGGATGTAAATTTTAATGATGAATTCGTGACATTTTGTATTTTTGTAACATCTATTGCCGAGCTAATGAAAGGGAATGATTATTTACTGATGAATAATTATTTTTCGTGCAATTCAAATAAGAAAATGAAGAAAAAAAAAAGAAACAGTTATCTATATCTATATTATAGATTTAATACATTTGCCCATGTATATAAATTCTAAAAGTTTGTAGAAATAGATTGAAGTTCTATTAAATATCGAAGCAATTTTAATAATTATATGTTTGGAGTCATAAGGGATTATTTTATTAGATATTACATTCATAAAAGAGGATATTTATATTTATTATTTTTTTTTTTTGAAAACTTTTTCGATTTTTTCCCCAAGATTATTAACAATTTTATCAAATACGTGGTGATGCATCTCACTGTTTATTCATTAAAATATATTTTTAAAGCATTCAATTAGCTAAATTTGTACTGCCTATTATATACTGAAGACAATGTATAAGAATATAATGTATCAATTGTACGACGTGAATATGTTGTTTTACAAACGAAATAGTATAAAAATCTTATAAATTTATGTGCAATCGATGTTAAAATGCTTTCACCTCTACATTTTTCTACTTGTCCATCTAATTGCACCTTTTCCATACATGCACTTCAAAAGGACAATTTATACTTGTGACATCGTTTCTAAAATCGAGATAATATATCCACTCGATTAAAAAGTAATAAAATATGCCCATTCGTAATGAAAACTTGTTCGCACACGACACTGTATCACACATAGCAGTCGTTATTTCCAGTTTTCGCATATCGCATTTGCGAAAAAAGGTGTCCATTCGTTTAATAAATACGAACGTTTTAAAGCGCGTAGTTTTAAAAGGATAACTGTAAAGCCGGACAATGCATACATTATTCGTCGAAAGGAGGCAACCGCAAAGAAAAAAATGGAGCTTGCACAGCTTGCACTCGGCATCCGGCAAATATATCAAAGCCAGTAGTGACAAGCGCCGGTACTGAAATTATCCATGCAACCCTCCTCCCTCGCCTTTCTCTCGCGAACTCCAGCGAAGCATTTACAATTTACATTAGGAGGCAATTATCTCCAATTTTTTTTTCCGGCCGCCGGAGCGCGCACTCGGCATACCAATGAAACGGATCGCGCGTCGCGAAAGCCTCGCAACCTAAGCAGCGCCGAGTATAAAAGTGGAAGGGGTTGGCGGGGGAGGGGGAATGGGGGAATGGGGGAATGGGGGAATGGGGAGGGGGAGGGGAGAGGGCTGCAGCCCCGGGACAATTAACGCCTCGGTTTCCCGCAATCCCTCTGGAAAATTTCGGCATCGGCGCCTTCGTAAAGCCCGAGCTCTCTAATCGCGAGCCGCCGTCCCCAGGGCCGTAGAGTGGCCCTTCCCATAAGAGACCCGGGCCGCTAGCTCGGACGCGAACTCCGGGCACTTTTACGGCCGCGCCTCGGACTGCATTAGCGAAGTGCGAAGTCGAAAGACGCGTCGTATCGATAATCGAGCGGCCGTGTCCTGTCGGCCAAGCGTCGCCGAGGCGCCCGGGATGCCTGTATCTCGTACCGGCCAGCCGAACGGAAAGGGAGAGACGGGCTTTCGAGGGACAATACGCGATTACGCGATACGAGGAGGCAGGGGAGGGGCGTAGTGACGTTTGGAGCAGCAGCAAGAGCAATTCCATCACGCCTGGACGAATTGACCACCTGGCCAACATAAATAAATAATAGCCATTGGTATGCGAGACGCGCCGGCCACTCGGTTACGTGATATCGTTACGTCGTCGTCGGCTCTATCTCTCGTTCTCGATGGGAACCAACTATTTTTGCATAGAATTTCCTTTTCTTCGCGTCTTTCTTCGTCTTTCTTCGTCTTTCCTCGTCTTTCTTTTATCGCCCGATCATTGCCATTTTGCGCACTAGCTGCTATCAAGCGCGCGCCTATTCGCAAATAACTCATCGATTAAGTATAAATGAGTGCAAGTATAAATTGTCGACTCTTGATTGTTCATTAAAAATTCAACGAACTCGAATATCTTGAAATGTCTTGATTTAACGCATATTTTCCTTTAAATGCGTCAATTTTAATTTAATCGCGCCCAATAACTCGCTAACTGTCCCTGCTTATATTTATTTATTGCCAAATGAAGTTCACTGCTGCTTAATTTATGGAATCGCTTTATACCTTAATGATAGGTGATATAATAAAAAAGCGATTTTCAGTTTAGAAAAATATTTCAATTTTTACTTTACTTATAGAAGCCCCACTGGAAGTGTATAAATCTCAAACTTAATTATTTCCAAATCAATGTATTATTATTATTTTTTTTTTATTATAAAGATATAACACGTCCACATCATTAACATTTGAACAATTACATAATCTATTATATATAAATACCTTATAAATCATTGCTCGAAACAACTTAGGAGAGCATGTTTGATGCGTTAGAACCTTAAAAACTCCTACAATAAGAACATGTACCTATTCGGACAATTTTTAAAGATTTCAACATGCTTAAGGAATTTATGCATCTGCAATAGTCACTTAACAATGAAATAGTTAACAACACAATAGTAAAACTAAATATGCACCTGCTCCTTCACTTCTAATCACAAAGTATTAAAATAATTTGTCCTGGTACTTTGCAGAATTCACAGTGCGAATTAATGATTTAAGACATAGAAGCAATCTGTAATACATTTCTCACCTTTAACATATTGTAAACATTTAACATATTGTCTTATTGTTTGTTCGTATCCTTGATTTTATTTATTTTTTTATTTTTTTATTTTTAAGGAAGCTAGACAATAACAAATGAATTTTTATTGCATTTTACGCAAGGAAAATATTCATCGTATAAGTCTACATAAAATTGAGCAGACATTTTTTAAATTTCTGACTCGTATCCCGTGAAAAAATAATAAGACACGCGTACTCGTGTTTTATTAAAATTCTCTTCTTTATGTCAGCCACGTGTAAATAAAACTTGAGCTTGAGAAGATTATGAAAAAATTTGGAAAATAAAAACAAAAACAAAAAAAAATTGAAACATTTGATGCCAGATTCTATATTAACACATATGTATGTATATCATTGGCAAATTTTTTTAATACAAAACTTCAGATATAGAACATGCAAATGTTTGTACTTTTATTTTTCCTCCCATATTATGAAATACATTTTTTTTATATTTATTAAAAATTTTAATAAATCAATTTATAAGCTTTAAACTAAATTTATTTTTACAAATGCTTTTTGTTACGATATGTACATCAATGGGTCATTAAGAATATATTATTCATTAAATTTCAATAAGTGCCCCGGGCATAACTTACATTATTAACTTGGTGAGTGATTCTTCCAACAATAATAATTACAGTACTTAGAATAATGATAAATAGATCATATAAAACGAAATTTTGTTTACATCTATCGATATCGTATGTTTAATATTTTATTTTTGAATTTCCATTTTATTGCTTTTATACTTTATCACATAATTTTTAATTGTATACTTATTTAAATACGAAATCCTGTATACTTTAATAATTATTTTTCTTTAAAATATTGTAATTTTAAATGATATGGTTTTGGTTTTCTAAATAAAATTTATCAAACTACAAATGAAATCAAAAGTTAAAAATTACTGAAACAACTTGACGTTTCTCTATTATTTACGGTAAATCTTGTTTATCTTGTTTATATTGTTAAAAAATCTCTAAATTATTAACGCATAATATATTATATTATTCAATATAATTTTCTATTGAACCTATACATTAAAGTACTTAAAAACGGACAAATTTAACAAAATTCCATTTGCAGGTAAAAAATTATACACATAATAGAATTCTAAAGAATCTCTTTTCTACCGCAACACAATTTACTGGATAATATGCCCACTTTATTTTAGTATATATAAAGTCCAATTATTTTGGGTCCAAACATTGATTATTGTTTTATAAAACCAATAAAAAAAATAAAACACACACACACACACAAACACACACACACACACACAGTCAGACACACACACACACACACACACACACACAACACACACATAAAACTATTGAAGGCCAAACGCGAAAGACGAATCATCCACGATTAAGATAATTTTAAAAATTTTTAGAATATTGTAAAATTAATATGCTTCTCTTTAATTTTTTTTTAATATAACTTATAATAATAATATTTGGCAACTGGTATTAGTATGAAAAATAACTGAGAATACGTAAATTCTATGCATTAGTTATAATGAAGTACGTGCATTATTCGTTGGAAGATGATAATTTTGCAATGAGTTAGATTATTTATAAATATATGCCAGTGTATTGAAAATAATTATTGAATCAATCGAATATTAAGAGGAAATAAAACATAAATAAATTACATTCGTCTTCAAATGTAATTCTACTATAATATATCCATGTTTATCGCGCTACCACTATTAATCAATCAATCGATGATTTGTGCATATGTTTTCTAAACATAAAATTTTAATTCTAAACAAATGGCGAAGAAACATTTTTCATCGCTAATGCATTCGACAATAATAATATGATTTATTGATAATGCACCTTCAAAGCTTTTTATATTATATGACTTTACATTATTTTTAAATGATTCATTCGTCTTAGCGTAGTGTGAAATCGAACTTTTTTTTTTATTAACCATTTTTAGTTTTTAAGCTTGCAAATAAAATAAACTCGCTCATGTATACTCGACGACAATTTATCATCTAATACAATGGAATTAAAAGAATTGGTCTTTTATATTTTATTCTGCATGACTGTGGGATTAAATGCATTACGACTATTAAGAATCTCAGTTAGTTTAACATTTAACACATTAAATGAACGAAAACAAGATAAATGAAAAAAAAGTAAGAAAGAAAGAAAGAAAGAGAGAACGAACGAACGAACGAACGAATGTTATAATAAGGTATTCGCAAGAATAATTTAATAATTTAACAATGCATAATATTCTCGCTGAATTAATCGAGCTTGAAAATTCTGTAGGAAGTTTTACTGCTATAACTATTTATTTCAATAAAACCGATCATAAATAAGCTTGGAATACATAAAGGTAAATCTAACGGTTTCGATGCTTGACGAACTAGGCGATTAATTATTGAACAAGTTAATAAATTATTTTACAATGATAATCAAGAGTGATAATATACAGTGCACTTATTATAATACCTACGAATGAAGTATATGACGATGATGTTGAGTATGACTTATTCATCGGCTGATTTTTGTCGCTGCGAATGGCGAATGGCGAGCCGAATGAAATCTAAGAATGATGATTATCCCGATAATTCCAGTAGGAGCACTATATTATTCAATACGGATGAGAAGATAATTCGCGGTGAAATTTTGAAAAGAAAATCAATTCATAGAGCACACGCACGCGATAGATTGAAAGCCGTGATCGCCGCGGCTATGAAATTGAAATGAAACATCATCTAATACAATTTAAAACGCTTCTTCTCCGTCAAAATCACGGCGCGGGGAATAAAATTACTTTGAGGCGGGAGGAGAGGGAGAAGGTGCCTCGGCGATTTTCACGGAATAAAATGAAAAAAGGATCGGCGGGATCGGGCAAAGAGGGAACTTCCTGCAAAGATAAAATCTACCCGCAGACTCGCAGGGCACGGCGCAACGCGTCTTTAAAGGGACGAGGTCGCTACCTCTAACGCACCCGCCACGTATTATATGCCTGCAATCCCGCGAATTCATCCGGAAATTTATCGGCGCCTCCTCGTCGTTCCGCGGCCACTCCATGCCGATTACTTTGTAACTGCAATTTCGCGCCGCTCGCTCGCGCGTCCCGAGGTGCCTCGCAGCCTCCCGAGGGCCTTGCTTCACCAGCGTATATCTTCGTCGTCCCCTACGTCTTTTGCCGGCTGCTTCGCGACGATTAAGGCAAACGTAGTAGTAGGAAGTAGTGCCTCGCTAAAAGTATTGAGAAAATTGCGCGGCTCCAATGTTGGATCTGCGAATGAAGATTAGACAAGACCTTCGCATTCGTATCGCGCATTCATTACATTGCATTGTCGATGCTCCTCTGGCCGTTCTCACTCTAATTATAACAATTGGATAGCCGTAAGGATCCACCAAGAACAAGATACCACCAGTCTTGAGTGGGTGCTTACCTTACAACAAATTATCCAAAGTCTGCGCTTAATCATTGCACGTCCGATTAATATGAGCAAAACATGAGAGTTCTAAATTTATAAATTTGTAATATTTTCAATAAATAGTAATACATACGTAGACGTATACAAGTACGTTTGCACGTGGGCGTGTGCACTTACGTACGTAGTATACGCGTATGCGGATTGATTTAATTTTTATCATGATAACTTGAACTGAAATACCGGCTGTTGTGATAATTTCGTTTTATTGGATACAGTCGTTTTATTGGATTAAAGTAAAAGCTTGAATATATTATAACGAATGTTAAACTATGAGAAAGTAGATTAGGGTATAGCTAGGATAAATCAATAGATAATAGAAATTTTGGCTGTGATCGATGATGATAAGACAACTGAGCTCCTTCATGTAAATGTCAAAGGAAATCGGATGCGCATTACGCGCAAAACGCAAATTAACTGCTACGTGTTTTGCTTTGGCGATTCAATCAAATATTTTCCTCAACTTGAAACTAAAAGAACTTGCTATTACGTAAATCAGAGGCACGTAAAAATCATTCTGTAGGCCTCATCGTCGATTCAAGCCGCAGCGGCCGCCGTAAAGTTAAAATGTAACTTAGAATATTTAAAGCGACAGAAAGCAGGAGAGCTGACCGAGCAGGACAGAAAGCGAAGTAAGAGTCGCTGAATGTGGAAGAAGTTAAAAAAAAAAAAAAGTCCGACCATAACTTACTCTTTGAGGTAATTATTACATCGCGTAAAACACGAGCGGATAATCCAAACGTCGGAATGCCTCTGCGAACGGGCGACTGCATAATCGTTAGGTATCGCAAGCGCTTAGGGCCTAGTGCTTGGCATCCAAAGCGCGGGTGTGTGTGGGATCGACGAAAACACCGGAAACGCATAGCCACAGCTAAGCGATAAGAGGAAGAAGAAGCGGAAGACAAAGAGTTTGCGCATAGCTCGAGCACGAAGATCGTACGGCCTGATAGGACTGGCCTGTGCCTAATGCGGACGCACGTACAGGCGTATTGAAAGGTCTCCGTGGAAAATGAGCTCTTGAAATAGGTAAAGGAAATAGCCGAAAGAGTCGTGGAGATAAAGCGAGAAAGAGATGTGAGCGAGAGAGATTGGAATTGGCGGAAGGTGCCGGGGCGCGGTGGGATTCGTGCGGTGTGGTGGGATGAGGTGAGGCGTGGTACGGGGTGGTACGGCGTCGGGGGTTGGCGAGGGTAGGGTTGGGGTTGGGGTTGGGGGAGGGGGGGGGGAGGAAGAAGGAATAGGAAATTAGACAGAAGTACGTCACATGAGGAACGCGCGCAAAACTTTGATGCGGAACGTCGGAGAGAACCTCCCACACGACAATACGCGACGATGCTTTTCTTTGGAACATGCCTCTGGCCTGCAGCCAAACGCCATCTTCCCCTCCTCCTCTTGCCCGGCTCGCTCTTACTCACTCGGGCGCGCGCGCATGTCTCCTCTATCTATCTGTCTTTATATCTCTCTTCCTCAGCAACACGAGCAATGACCCTGATCTTGAACTCGTCTGTAAGAGAGCATTTAACGCCTTCCTAAGGCGACTGCGGCTCTTCTACTGGATATATAAGCTATTGTACAGGGAGCATTGCATATATATATATACATGTATTTGCCAAGTCTGCCAATACTTTTTCACATTTATTTTTATTCATATTTTTACGCGCTTCGTTGTGCAGTGTAAACTAATTTTTTTTTTACCGATCAGACACTCTATTGATCGCGCAGCATTTAGCACGAAATTTCGACTTATATGGTTTTGCAAGAGAAGAGCACTAATTTCATAAATAAAAATTAAAAATACAAATTAAAAAGAAATATGAAATTGCATCTAGTAACACTTTTGAAAATAAAAATATATCCAATATTTAATTGAGATTTTAAAAGTATTTTTCATATATTTACGCGTATTCGTGTTTCTATACACGAAATTCGTAAATTCTTCGTAAAAGTCAATGCTGTATGATGTATTTCATGTTTATATGTACACAGTGTGTACGACCATTGATGATAATATTTTATTTATCATAAATAACAGACTCCCTAATTTCATATACGCATGTATCTCATATTATTAGAAGCTACAAAATTTTAGGATTCTGTTTTAAAACTAAGAATTAATTAGTTTCCATGTTTAGCAATTAAAAAAAATGTTAAAAATTTTGATATTACCAAAAGGTTTTTCCTTATTTCACTCAATCAATATAAAATTAATTTTTTTGGACTATTTTTCATACAAAATACGTTTTCAATTTGATATATCCATTTAAATTTGATCCTTTTAGTTTTCTGGTCAGATAATCTGAATTAAAATGGAAATTTAAGATAGATTTATTTTCAAAATATTAACTTGAGTACGGATCAATTAAAATTAATATCGAATGTAAATAAAAGATATAAAAAGTTTAAATTACAGTCCAATTCGAAATTCATCTATTTTATTATATAAATTTATGTAATACAATATCGTGAAATTCAGATTACTTCCTACTGTCCGCACATTCTATATTTACAAACTCAATAATTTTTAAACGAATTGTCAAATTATTCTAAAATATATTAAATTTTTTTTACTAAATGAATTTCTCTGAATAATTCAATATAAGTGAAAACGACTGTTTAATGATTTGAACGAATTCATTAATATAAGCGATCACATCATCATTCGACCCTTTATATATGAAATTGATTTCAAAACAACGATTCTAATTTCATGGTTTTAAAAATAAAAGCTAACATGTTATTTATTCATTAAAAGTTAAAATGATCTTTTTGAATATTTAACAAGTAGCAGTAAGTAATCTTATCGATTTATTAAAAGTAATGCAAAACTTTATTTGTGACGTCAATTTCATTTTGCTTATTCAATTATTTAAAGTTCGTATAAAACCAAACACCGTAGCTTATCGTTAATACAAATGAAATAATATCCTAAGAGGATTTTCTTCTATGAGTATTAAGAATATAAAAAAAAAAAAAAAAAAAAAAAACTTATGATCACGAGCTACAAAAGTACTTCTATATAATGCATGTTGTAGTTTATATGCTTAATAAACCCTTTGGATTACAGTTTATGTATTAGAGTTTTTTTTTATTAATCTGAATAACTATGGATAAAATGGTAATAAAAAAAAAATATGCAATTAGACAAGAATAGATATTACAAAAATTTCAATTAATAAAATTATAGATAATGTTAGTGAGAGAAAATATAATAGAATCCAACTGGAGTACATATTAATAAGAAAAATTTCCTAATTTTATACATAACACGATAAATGTCAATTAGAGTGTTAGCATAATTTTTTCATTTCATATTTTTCAAATTTTTACATTTTTCATAATATAAAAATAATTGCAAGATTTAAAAAGTGTTTATGCACTTTTTATTAGAAGCGTTACAAAAAAAAAAAAAAAAAAAAAAAAAAAAAAAAAAAGAAAAAAATCATTCATTGTTTTGATTAGATTAGAAATCAATATATATCACGTGCCCTATGTTCAAATATTAAATTATAAATGTTGCGTACAACAGATGAACAATAATAATAATAATAATGGAGATAATTCGCAAGTCCCTGGAGGGAGCGTACGTGATGCAGTTGGAAGGATCGTAGGTGTTTGTGAGGTATAGCCGAGACGACTGGAGTCGACAAAGGATTTAGACATTTTAAATGTCCCAACCCTGTAAATATACTTATTGTCCCATTTTCATTTTCCTCAAAGCCCTTTAAAGCCCATTTAAAGAACAAATGCGAACGATACAATGATTTTCTTGCAATGACGGTATTTCTTACTATTTCTTACAAAATTTAGTTTTACGGAACGAATAATTTATGGAAACTTCTTACATAATGAACCTTTTACGGAATGAATAATTGAGTGCTAATAAAACAATGTCTGAGAACAAAATTTGTGTATTTAGAAGTACGCTTATAAGCTCTCAGAGAAAATTAAAATTCAATTTACAATTTACAATTACAATGAAGAATTTTCGAAAGTGATTTTCGTCAATACGCGCTACAAAATGTTTATTTGTATCGCTTATTAAAGCATACAGTCATTCAAAACTGATAATTTTGATATTTTTCATTATTCCACCCGCAAGGGCTTTTATAAAGATGAATGTTTAGAAAGTTAATCAATGAAAGTAAAATTCGCTTTAACAGCGATAATGCTCAAACACGCTTTTATAATTACCGACATAACAATCATTTATTACAAATTAACGATACGTCCGCCGATTGATTATTTCTACTAAAGCCTTATGTTTAACTTTACGTTTGTTTAAAAATCCGAATTGCTACTCTTTAAGTAAAATATAATTGAAGCTTAACAAGAAGTTTAATCGTTAATTTATGTTTTACATACTTAGAAATTATGTGGAATATTTAACGTAGACGTAAAAGTGAAAATATTTTAATGTAACATTCATTGCCATTGGAGTTAATCGCTTTGTAAGCTCTTCAATTCAACTGCTCGATGATCAACTGTGAAATATCATTTGTACTGAGATTTCTGTACCATTAAGACATAATGCCTGCAATCGATGAAAAGCCAAAAGCTCCGGCAGCCAATAGCCATAATAACGACACTGACAATAACAATAACAATAACAACAATAGCAACGACAACAACAACAATAACAACAATAATAACAACATAACAATAATAACAATAACAATAACAATAACGATGACATTAGCGATAATAATAACAATAACGATGACATTAGCGATAATAAATGACATTAGCGATAATAATAAATAACGATGACATTAGCGATAATAATAATTTGCAATAATAATGATAATAAATTCGCAAGCAAGTGAGCGGACGAGATAAAATGCGAATGAGCATCGGTCAAGAGTTTTAAAATGCAAAACCATTTATGCGCGGAGGGTGAAACAAAACGAGTGGAGTCGGGAGGCGCAGGAGGGAGGGAATCTGTCCCCATCGTTCGCCACATTCATCGTAATATCCATATCCGCGCGCACGGCCCCGGGGGGAGAGCGAGGGCGAATAGGAGCGAAGGACAGAGCGGCAGGAGCAGGAGCGTGCGCGCGACGGCCATTCTAGGAATTAGATAAGTCCCTTTATATTGGCGATCGGATCACTCGGCGGGGGCAGCCGCGGCGGGCCACACTACTAAGAGCCGCCGTGGGACGCGCGAATACCGAGCCATCGGACTCGGCGGCCCCAAGTTCAAGGCTGGCTGTTTAAAAATAGCCGCTGCAATACAACCTGGCCACTCAGGATTCTCACTCCACGCTCTGCATCCGACTCCGAGGTCGCGCGAGTGTGTGCGTGCGCTCATTGGCTAGGACTGCCCGCTGCTCGCTGGCCGAAATCCAAGGATTTGAGATGCTGTAACGCTCTCTCCCCGGTCGCTCCTTCTTTCCTGCTCGTGCATCATTGTAGATCATTGTCGTGGCGGGAGGGCGGGTGGAGGGAGTAGGGGAAAATTAGAGATAAATACCGAGCGGAGCTTTAAAAGAACATTTTTCAGGAACTATATGTTAATGCTCGGTTTCTCATGACTTATTTGGGAATCGTAAGATTAGGCAGATGCGTCTGTATAAGAAATTGGCTGAATCATAGATGGCTTGTAAATTTTCATTACATACGAATTGAATATTTACTCCTGTTATTTAAGTACTTTTTATTACATTGGGCTGCCATTTTAACTGAGAATTACTTTAATATGTGCATTTTATAAAGGGACATAACTATTTGAATGCCTTTAATATGCGTAATCGGATTGATTTTGAAATAAAAGAAAAAGGATAAAAAAAAAAAAAATGAGGTAACGTGAGTTTTTCGAGTTGACAAAATTTTTTAAAAACCGTAAAAACAGCATCTCTACAAATTTATAATTTTTAAATATAAACTCAGGAACAATAATAATAACAACAACAACAACAACAACAATAACAACAACAACAACACTAATAATTACAATAGTTTTTCGTTAGCACACGCACACACGCGCACACCTATATACCCTCATTGAAAGTTGCTGCTTCATAATTATTAAAGTTTCATTATTGAATTTATTTTACACTGATACTTGATTTCACCATTGTTGATATGGTGAAGATTCATTGTTTGTTTCGGTTATTAATTGACATACGCGAAGCTACAAATACGTATCAATGATTTGGAATTTCCGATGGTTTAAAATATAATTTTGTCAGTGGTAAATAAATGTTATAGCATCATTTTAAGAAATTTGTCATCTATTAAATATATATATATATATATATATATATATATATATCTCGACTATAACTCGACAAACGTCCTTTTAAATTAACCGAATACAAAAGTAGCTATTATTAATTTATCGATAAGATAATATTTTCGTTAAAATATATTTTATCGACATGATAGGTGTGCGTATTTATAACGAATTTATAACGAAGTCGAACATTATTGAAAAAGATGTTATATGAATTTTCAAAAGGATTTTCAAATCATATACAATATCAATATAATTATTTTGTAAATTATATTGTTAACAATCATGAATGCCTTGATTTAACATTAATTTCACATATGTATGCATAAAAATTAAAATGCAATTAAAATGTAATTAATGTTCACCGATGAATCGAACTGGCTTAGAAATTTTTAAATTATGTTCTTATGTCGCGTATGTCACAATACATCAAGAACGTACTTCAGGATTAAGAAATATCGTGAATTAAATGTAGCTACTACAAGGATGCATCTATACAACGATAGAAAACAAGTCTTAAAGTGTTTTCTGAGAAAATATAACGGGAATTTAGTTTTTGAAATGTATATATTATCATACAGTTACAACTTATGTGCACTTCATGAAATTTTGCTATATATATATATATATATATATATATATATATATATATATATGCGGGCGCGTGTGTCTGTGTACATGTTAACTTTTCTCATTATACTGTATTCATCAAACAAACTTGCATAGTTGGACACGCGTCACTATTTTGTAAATCTTTAAATATCTTTTATCATTAATGAAATATGAAATAGATCCGTTAGATCCTTGAATTTATAAGAGAGATTGGACATTCCAATAGATATGTAATTATTAATCGTACACGCTAAGTACTTAAATCGAATATTTCATCTTCGAATAATCCAACCGTATAAAAGTATCGATGACTGCACACTTATTAAATTAATACAAGTAGGACATTGTGTTATAAATAGTGTAGAGCATAAATTGAGCGTAAATTGCCTGCCTAAGATCGTAAGAACAATATTAATGTCGATTGATAAGATAAAAATTTCCGTAACATAGCCACGTGTGCTTGACTCTCATTTTACTCTGACTGATAATTTAATTAATTTTCCAATATACTCGTCGCTCGCTTAATAATGTAATAAAAATCAGTTACCTTGTAAATATTAACGAAGTAAATAATTTAGTGGGCAACAAAGTAAACAGATATTGAAAATACATACATTAAAATTGTCATTCCAATCTCGAATGCCTATACATATTGACTTTTTTGTTGTTGTTGCTGCAAATTTATCGAATAGCTCATGGATTGAGAACTCTAAAGTACTACCGGTACTACGGTGGCCACCAGCAGCACTCCGACCATTATCACAATCATCATTATCATTATCATTGGTAGTAGAAACGGCAGCAACGATCCATCGATTATTATTACCGGTACAACTCAGTTCCAAGTCGTTCAAACTGGTTCGCGCGCCACTCGTTGACTCGAAATCCCAACATAAGCAACGATACCTCAACCTTCGCCTCCACCTTTCTTTTGACTTCATCTTGAGCGTGAAGCCCGGCAGAAATGTGCACGTGCGCACATACAACGTCCATGGAAGTTCACCTTCGATTCCTCAACGAGTTCGCTGCTGTAAAGGTCCTGCACACTGCGGCATAACGGTTTACGACAAGATAGAGGAGAGTTCGGGGGGGGGGCAGAGAGAGAGAGAGAGAGAGAGAGAGAGAGAGGGGGGGAGAAGAAATTGTTTTTAAAAAATCGCCAGAGCTCCTCTCCTCCCTCCTCTCTGCAAGCACACACGAGAGCGAAAATGAAGGTCTCTTTCCTCATTTTTCGTACTATTACTAGTAAAGTCAGAGCCCAACCTCTCAGCTCGAGCTGTACCTTATCTATCTTGCGTACTTTGCCTAACCTCGTTAAACCCGTGATATCTCCCTCTCGTCCCCGTCCCACAGTTTGTACCACCTCTTCCTACCTCCTCCGCCGCTCCTGCTGCATGACTACTTTTGTTTGAATGTCCGCGTACGTACATAGTCGAGAAATGGGTAAGGCAAAGCTAATCGAAAGAGATAGAAGACAGTAAGGACGGTGGTATGCACGAATGGTAAAACGCATACGAGGATGCTCACCGTGTATAACGGGGTCGTGTCAACGGATTTGCCCAGCCGCATTCGACTTTTGTACGCTTTAAAATCCGAGAACGCGATCCTCTGCGTAGAAAGTAGGCTGATATATTAGCTCGTACTCACGCGCGGCCCTAATTATTCTATCTCTCTTCAACGACCATACCTAACTACTATCTTAATGGCATTTAAGCTACGATACCACCCAATGTTTTAATAAGCACGTACTTCACAACAATGGCTTATGTTCAAGCTGAGAGAACTGCCCAGTGGTCATTAAATATTTTTCGATATTAATAAATATTATTCAATATTATTCAATATTATTCAATATTATTCAATATTATTATTAACAAATTAATGCGTAATACCCTGTGGTTATAAAATACATAAGTCCATAAAATATACATCTTTATATTACAAGTGTCGTTTTAATAGGCAGAAAATTACTTTTTCCTTTTTCGAATTTTCTTTTAATAAATCTAAGGTTGAGAAGGTAATCTAAGGTTCCAAATCTTCTTATGCTTGCATCAAACATACGATATTATCGTTAAAAAATTATAATAAAAATGACTAAAATACTTGATGGGAAAATACGAGGTTAAAAAAAGAGGTGTTGATACTTACTTAGGAGGGCCATTCTCTGTTTTCAATACTAAATGGATTAAAGAATTGATACTTTGTTGAGGGGTGTAATAAACAATTGCGTATGTTAAAATACAATACGATTGATTAGCGTATAATTGAGAAAAAGGTTTTAAAAAATACTCTATAAATACGTCAACTTTTATTTTATTGAATACAATAATGAAAGTGGTAACACTGTGCAGGCGATATTATTAGGTTTTCTTCTTCGCATAATAAAGGTACCGTATTATTCTAATATTTTTCGCATGATCATTTTAGTAAGACTCCTTCCTTTCCTAAGAAGAAATACATATGAAGTATCATAATAATACGTTTTGATCTTTAATATATACATGTCCATACACGACGAAACAAAACAAACAAACAAAAAAAGAATATACATATATATATATATATATATATATATATATATATATATACATAAGCGCGAGCGCACACACGCAGATTCACTTTAGTTTGATGCATAGAAATTTTAAATAATTTTAATTGATTTTAAGCACAGTATGCGTCTATTTAAGCGGTATTATACATCATGAGTGAATACTCAGGCTATAGCAAGACCAGTAGTGGATCAAGATTCCGAGGTTTTGCCTCACTCGGCGGTGGCCGTCAACAAGGAATTTGCCAACAGCGTGGAGATAATCGCTTTCCTCGCGAGTCTGCTCAACCTCAATTACAAGAATAATAATATCCAACTACTGAAAGGATTATAAAAGTCAAGCCTGCCAATAACAGAATGCACAGACTTAAGAATGTGCGAGAGGACGTCGCAAGATCCTTAAAATCGTTAGCTCTCTCGACGCGTGATTAACAGAAAGATAAAATAACGGCGATATCCACTGCCGAAAAATGCCATCATAATTTATAAAAATATATGGTTCATGCAAAGAACCCAAGAGAGCGAGTTTCAAATAGACATCTTGGCTTTTATCTCACATATGTATATAATTTATGACGCGCGAATAACATTCAACAAAGGATTTGGGAGATTCGTATCGTCAATTATACTACGTACCAGAAATATATTGTTATATATTTTTTTTTTGTTTTGTAATTTTTTTAGATTATTTTATTAATGGGGCCTCTTCGGTCAGTTATTTTTCAATAGAAACAGTATGCATTTATATACCCGTGTTGATAAAACATTTAAATTTCATATTATTTATAGAGAAATTGTAAATGTATTTTCCACTTGCTAGATTATGCTAGATTAATTAACCCAACGGTTAAACGCAGCAGAGATCCAATTTCGCGTAGAATCGCGATGCAACATTACCAAAGACGGGATTACTCTTTAAAGATAAGATTTTCAATAATGACTGCTTCGAGAGCCGAATTCAAATTCATAATACTTGATAGTAAAATAAATGAGTTATTACAATGATCGATCGTTAACGTGATGCGTAAACGTGTGTATGTACGTGTGCGTGCCAATGTGTAATGTGTCAATCACAGATATGGGCTGGAGGATATAAAGTAAAGTAGGACAAAACGATAAAACTGATCGATAAGATAAATATTCCTTGACATATACCAATACGAGGACAAAATCAACATATTATGGTCAAGTAAAGATATCAAGTTTGAATTTTCCATAGACGACAATATCATAGATCATTTATGAGTACATTTTTCTCAATTCGCAAACATACACGTAACAAGACGACAAATTATGAATCCATTTACTGCTATGTGCCATTTCGTTGGGTAACGCAATACTGATAGTATTGATAGAACATTCGAACAAATTAATGCCCCAAACCACTATACTTAAGAATATATGTGTGTGTTTGTGTTTGTGTGTGTTTCTATTTGTGTGTCTGCACGCGCGCATTTGCGCGTATGCATGCCCATGATGACATTTGATTTATCCGTCCGCCTACCCATTTATACACCTACTCATCACCTATTCATCCACACACCCACACGCACGTACGCACGAACGCTCACATATACACACGCGCGCACTTACGATATATATACATATATATATATATATATATATATATATATATGTATGTATATGTATATGTATATGTATATGTATATGTATATTATAAACGTATGTATATAAGTTATTTAACTAATTTACAGGTATTGCAAAATTTATTAATTAAAATTTGTGAGAAAGTTCTTGGAAGAGACATTATTCTCGCATGTTATTGTGAGATTTTTCGTGCTTTATATCATACGTATGTATAATCGTCATCATCTACTCGTATTTTGAACGCAACGCTTATAGTGAATCAATGTTAATTTACATTTAATAAAAGGCCTCCTTCAGAAGAACATCTGCTTAAGCTGATAATTTTCAGCTGAAGGAACAATGGCTTTCTATATTTATAAAAATTTTGACGAACAACGTCAAAATGTGTATCTTTAAAATTTATATATTTGCAGACCTTGCTTACTGATATTTAAAATTTACTAAACCTAAATAGGGAGAAAAAAATCTGTTTAGTTTATTATTATCATTAAATTGTGAAATCATCATTATAACCAACACGATTATTAACGCTTTCATCCGTTGACAAATGTTTTGCCTTAAATCATTTTCACGTCTGTAATATACATAAGAAAGCTTAATATCAGAGATAAAAATTAATTGTAACGAGTAAGGTGGAAAGGAGAGTAATATATCATTTACTCTCTTCTCTTTCTCGAAAGTGTAAAATTTATTTATCATTACATTATCTTAAAATTATTTTGATCTAGATCATACCTTATTTTATATATATATATATATATATATATGTATGTATGTATAGTTTTTTTAATAACTTTTAACACAAATTATGATTCAAAGAGACATTGAAGTAACTGAAATTATAGTAATAAAAATAGTTTTCCTATTATTTTAGAAATCTCTAGTATTCTGAAAATCTTACGTTTCTGTGATTTTATATAAAAACTTGAACGTAATTCGTAGGAACTGTCAAACCCCAATTCAGCTCTTAATTCGAAAATAATATTTTTTCATTTATGTTGCTTTAATTAAACTAAGATAACTGAAATTCAGTCTTTTGATTATGAAAATTTAATAGCTTATTGAAATATCTAATTTGATTCAAACTAAAATTAAGATAAATAGAAAAATATAAAAAATCCAATTGAAAATGCTTAACAAATGTTGTTAAAAGATAAAATAATATGGACGATCGTATAAAAAAATATAGCTATTATTTTCGTTTCAATAAAATTTATTCGAGCATTTAATGAAGGACATTTATTAAATATTTATTTGATTTTCATATTAATCATTTCATTCTATACTCCTATTAAATCATCTAGTAAGCAAATATACTGAATTTCAATGTAAGCATAAGACTTATTATTCTATACGTAATCTAATGTTTCATCATTTTATTTCATCCGATCGTAATATTTCAAAGTACAAAGTAAAAATCAATATAATATCGCTTGCTTACTCGTTCTCTTTTGTTTCTTCAATATAAACTTTTTTGCTCGTTGTGGCAGTTCCCCAAGGTCAGACAAGACTTCTTATTCATCGGACTGAAAAATAGCCAAAATCAAAGGATTCGCTTGGAAAGTCGTCTCCATTATCTGCCAAAATTTCTCTTCTTCTTAGCATTATTTTTGACATTTCCTAATCTTTATAATCTACGAATGGCAGTAAAGAAATGTAAGTACTTGCGAAATTGTTATTATGAACAATC